>NW_013685946.1:0-1387 GCF_000517525.1 Limulus polyphemus | reverse complement strand
AGACATCAGATAACCCCGCAAAATTTAATACATACTATTGCGACGTTGTTCTTCCATTCAACGACTCTTTTAAATTATCTGGAGAAAGTACTTGAAAGTCTGAAACAAAGTAAAACAAAAGTACAAAATTACTCTACTGGAAAAATGTAAATGTGGGAAAAATATATGGTTAATTTTAAATTAAAACAGTAACTATCTTGTTTTGAGAACTAGTTCTTTGATAAAAACAAAAGTTACGACATCGACATTTCAAGAGCACAATAAATTTATTTATATAAAGTTAAAATAGGAAAAAACACGCTTTACATGTTTCAGTGGACAACATCATCCACCATCTTCAAAATACCAAGAAGGACACAAGAGATTCGTTTACGTACTAGAGTGAACGTACGTGTAGAATTATCATATCGTACAGTGGCGTCATTTGCAAAATGGAATTCCCATTACAAATCGTAATTTTGTTTTTAACAATTTCTAATTACTTTCTTATATTTAATAACATGATAAGAGTTCGCCACGTGCTCAGCCAAGGCCAATCACTCGCTTATGTGTAACTTTGTGCTTAGCTACAAACAAACACTCGCTTATGAACTGCATTTTTATGTTATTTTATACTAAATTTCAAATTTCTACGCATCAGCCCAGTATAATTCAAACCATAACGTTGTTGTTGTGATTTTTATTTTTATTTAAAGTATGCATAAGTGCTTCTTGTCTAATATATTTAATACTGTGATATGTTAATATTTTCACAGGAGGAAAACTTTGGCAATACCTCTGTATGCATAATATGCCTTTTCTCTTGATAAGCCCAGCGTAATCCATTTTATAAATAAAATTTAGTAAAACAATTAAGTCATACTCAAGCATTCCTATCAGATTCTTAAGGCAAAAATTATTTTTACTATTTTCTGGTTGACAGTTATAACAGTTTTTTAATTACAATAAAATTAGCTAATTTTTTACACGCACTGGACAATTCTGAGGGGTATTTTAAGACCAATGCAACAATGGGCGCCCGTAGAAAGGGGAAAGAGGGGGAATTTACCCCTTACATTTCACAAACTTTGCACGTATTATGATGTAAACTTAATATTGTAGTTAAACTAAATAGTTTTAGTGATTTCTATTAAAACTGTATATTTGTGTTTAAGCACAAATAACACATATTATTTTAGTCCGTTGACTTACACTGTAAACGCTGATCGCCTACATACATGTTTTCCCCCCTTGACAATATTTCTGTGGGCGCCCATGAATGCATCCTCTTTACATAATTATGTTTAATAATAACTCACCTAGTATATTCTTCATATGGGTTTTACATCCTGATTTGAAGTAAATTCACGTCATGAGGACAGAGTTACGTATTTGAAAATCATGGTAC
>NW_013685945.1:0-1388 GCF_000517525.1 Limulus polyphemus | reverse complement strand
CTTGGTACATACTGACCTTAGTGATACAACATCTTGGTACATACTGACCTTAGTGATACAACATCTTGGTAAAGGTTGGCCTTAGTGATACAACAGCCTGGTACATACTGACCTTAATGATACAACATCTTGGTACATACTGATCTTAGTGATACAACAGCTTGGTACATACTGATCTTAGTGATACAACATCTTGCTACATACTGACCCTAACGATACAACATTTTGCTACATATTGACCTTAACGATACAACATCTTGGTACATACGACCTTAACGATACAACATCTTGGTACATACTGACCTTAGTGATACTGAACAGCTCTTTCACGTCAGAATTCACTATGTTGTAAACTGTTTCGGCGTTTAGTCGATGGCTTCTCGGCTTCAACTCCACCTGACCAACTAGAGCTCCGGCCGCATTCTCCAACACAGCAAAGGTGTAGTGATGCTTATTAAACCTGGGGTCTCGTTCTTCGGCTGGACTAACAATGACCTTCAGAACAGCCTATCGAATGACCAAAGTATTTTTTGTTTAAATCAAAAACAGATCGACGAATTTAACAACTGATCTAAAAAAATCCATTGATAAACTCATACATCTAACAATTCATATATCATCACATGATCAACTCATACATCTAACAATTCATATATCATCACATGATCAACTCATATACCCACCAATTCATATATCATCACATGATCAACTCATATATCTACCAATTCATATATCATCATAAGATTAACTCATATATCCACCAATTCATATATCATCATATGATCAAGGATATATGAGTTGATCATATGAGTTGATCGTATGATGATATATGAATTGGTGGTGGATATATGAGTTGATCATATGATGATATATGAATTGGTAGATATATGAGTTGATCTTATGATGATATATGAATTGGTAGATAATTCATATATCATCATACGATCAACTCATATATCTACCAATTCATATATCATCATACGATCAACTCATATATCTACCAATTCATATATCATCATACGATCAACTCATATATCTACCTATTCATATATCATCATACGATCAACTCATATATCTACCAATTCATATATCATCATAAGATCAACTCATATATCTAACAATTCATATATTATCATAAGATCAACTCATATATCTAACAATTCATATATCATCATACGATCAACTCATATATCTAAGAATTCATATATCATCATAAGATCAATTCATATATCTACCAATTCATATATCATCATAAGATCAACTCATATATCTACCAATTCATATATCATCATAGATCAACTCATATATCTACCAATTCATATATCATCATACGATCAACTCATATATCTACCAATTCATATATCATCATACGATCAACTCATATATCT
>NW_013685944.1:0-1388 GCF_000517525.1 Limulus polyphemus | reverse complement strand
AATAATACATAGCACAACGTGAGGTTTGTAAGTGTTGAGTTTAGAACATATGATTATGGTACAATAATACATAGCACAACGTGATGTTTGTACGTGTTGAGTTTAGAATATATGATTATGGTATAATAATACATAGTACAAAGTGAGGTTTGTACGTGTTGAGTTTAGAATATATGATTATAGTACAATAATACATTACACAACGTGATGTTTGTACGTGTTGAGTTTAGAACATATGATTATAGTACAATAATACATAGCACAACGTGATGTTTGTACGTGTTGAGTTTATAACATATGATTATAGTACAATAATACATTACACAACGTGAGGTTTGTAAGTGTTGACTTTAGAACATATGATTATAGTACAATAATACATAGCACAACGTGAGGTTTGTAAGTGTTGACTTTAGAACATATGATTATAGTACAATAATACATAGCACAACGTGAGGTTTGTAAGTGTTGAGTTTAGAACACATGATTATAGTACAATAATACATTAGCACAACGTGATGTTTGTACGTGTTGAGTTTAGAATATATGATTAAGTTATTCACATTGCTTCCTCTCAGCCCATATTTAAAGGACCAAAAGACGGACTTCTGGACACTGTATTTCAAGGGTTCATTAATTATAAAACCGCTGCCATTAAACAACTACTAATTCTAACTTAATGTATTTTTACATTTAAATGATGTTATCTATCAATGTTAAGCCTAAAGTAAAACGTTTCCGTTGGTATCAAGAAACCGTTAATGTCCTTCATTAACATAAGCGTTGTAAACTTCCGTTGTGAAAGTGGATTACAAGCTTAGTATAGATTTCGCATGAAACGAGTGGCGTATCATATACACACATTATTCATCCCGACTTTAAATCGCTATGGATGTTGGATGTATTCTTTGGATGCTGGACGTATTCTTTCCGTGTTCATCAGTAAAGTCATCTTCAGAGAACATTAATGAAATCCTCCTGGATCTCTAGACTCTCATTTCGTGGATTTATGACATTTCGTGTGATAAACAGAATGTTAATGACAGATTTCGACTAACTCCACTTTTGTTCTTCTGCTTAACTCCTTCATTAAGATTTGGAGTTTTGAAAAGGAAACAAACACAAACTAAAAGGACAGTTTAACACCAAATATCTCTATTTATGCTACAGTAACACTATCTTTAGAACACGATAATGTTGAGTTAGACGTTGCACATAAATACATCGAATCTAAGACTACGTAGTTCGGTATAGCAAAGTTTTCTTTCCAATGGTGAGATTAAAAAACTCTGATTAACATGATGTAGATTACGTAAAAACAGAACTTGGAAAACTCGAGACTTTTAGAGGACTAAGTAACCGAAAATAACTTTCAGACATGTTTATAA
>NW_013685943.1:0-1388 GCF_000517525.1 Limulus polyphemus | reverse complement strand
AAAGTTGTAATAATACCGTTATTACTACAATGTTTTAACTTTCTACTGAATGTCTAAAGGCTAATAATAGAAGTCCAACAGTGCTTTTATTAACTTACGTTCTTGTAGCTGTTCGTTTTTAACATCTTCGCTGCATTTTTCAGTTTTCTCTCCATTAAAATTTCTTAGGTATTTGAAATATATTAAAATTTTCAGTTAAAAGTAAAACTTCTTTGATTGACTTTTAAGTTTCGTATCATGAAAACAGAGAGTAATTTACAATAGTAAAGAATAAGTATAGTGACCTTAAAAATGGGTCAAGGTTGCTCAGGACGCATGAATTTATTCTATAGATACAAATAAATAAATTATAATTATATGAACAGAGGCTCGCAGGTAAACTGGATTCAATCTCTCCCCCCCGACTTATAATGCTCAAAACAATACTGGTTTAAACCTATCCCTCTCTCGTTCTTATAATGCTCAAAACAATATTGGATTAACTTTTCCATCCCTCCTCTTTTACACAATATTATATTTGGGTTGAATCTTTCCCAACTCTTATCTTACTCAACGCCCAATATAATAATGCCTTCTCCCACGCCCCCCCCCCGCCCCTTTACTCATTGTCAGTATAATATTGATTTGGTGTATTATCTTGATTTTCTCCCAACTTCCCTACCATACTCAACGCCCAAGATAATATTGAGTTAGACCTTTCCCAATTCAACTCTTACTCAACACCCAATATAATATTGGCTTGAAACTCTCTTTTAATAACCTCTCATGATAGTATTGGATTAAGACTCTTCCCTTTCTTCCCTTATTCGAAGCTAGATAATATTAGCATGACTCTTTCCTCCCTTAACGGCTAATATAATATTGGCTTGTGTATCCCCTCTCCTCACTTACTAAACGCCCAAGACGATATTGGTTTGAGCCTCTCCTCCTTTCACTGTTACTCAATGCTCCAAATAGTATTTATTGGCTTGAGGCAGTACTGTCTTGGGATTCTTCCCTGGTCTGTTAAGATTAAGTTTATTGGCTTGAGACAGTACTGTCTTGGGATTCTTCCTTGGTCTGCTAAGATTCAGTTTATTGGCTTGAGACAGTACTGTCTTAGGATTCTTCCCTGGTCTGTTAAGATTCAGTTTATTGGCTTGAGACAGTACTGTCTTGGGATTCTTCCTTGGTCTGCTAAGATTCAGTTTATTGGCTTGAGACAGTACTGTCTTGGGATTCTTCCCTGGTCTGTTAAGATTCGGTTTATTGGCTTGAGACAGTACTGTCTTGGGACCCTACAATTAACAGTGGTGCTTCACTGGCGTTTTAAACGCGTTTTCTCAAAACTATATATGCACCAAATAGATTTAGTGAATTCATGAAGTTTTTGTGGGGTACAGGGCTTC
>NW_013685942.1:0-3745 GCF_000517525.1 Limulus polyphemus | reverse complement strand
ACCTTCTCTTGGGCTACTCTTTTTACCAATGAACAGTGGGATTAGCCACAACATTATAATGCCCCCAGAGCTTAAAGGATGAGTATGTTTTGTAGGGGAAATTCGAATCCGCGAACCTCATATTGCGAGTCGAGCGCCTTATTCACCAGGCCAGGTGGTTAAGGCACTCGATTCGCAATATGACAGTCGCGAATTCAAATCCCCGTCCCACCAAACATGATTGCCCTTTTAGTAGGGACGTTATAATGTGATGGTGAATCCCAATATTCGTTTATTAAATAGTAGCACAAGAGTTGGCAGTGGGTGGTGATGACCAGCTATCTTCCCTCTAGTCTTTCACTGCTAAATTAGGGACGGCTAGCCCAAATAGCAACATGTAATTGCTAAGCGCTGGCTATTTCTCTGCAGGTCCTTGTCGTCATAACAACAACAAATATATATATCATAAAAGAACCTGTCTGTCTGTGTTACCGCCATAGCTCCAAGAGGAAAGAAACTTGAGACCTAAACCTCTTCACACATACTAAGGGGATTCTTAGAGTGTGCACTTGGGTATTATGTTTCAGATTTGACTCAAAAATATTTTGGCCAACATTTTGCCCTATAGCCTTTAAGCCCCATAATCCTGCTTTCTGTGGTTGTGAAGGTTTTCTGACAATTACCTTTGAAAAAGAACAGAATAGTATAAGAAGTCTGCCAAAATTGGCCAACAATTGGGGAAAAACTGCACATATTTTACCAAATATGAACAAAATTCAAAAGGGTATGGGACCAAACATTTCTAAGCCAGTCGAAACCAACAGGGAGGAGAACAACGGTATCAGGATATATTAAACAGACCCTCAGAATACTAGAAAATAAATAATGTTCGGGAAATGACATCAAACAAAACAGTTAAGGGATTTTGGTGTATGAAAAGACAATAGAGTTGAAAAATTTTAATTTTCCTCTCATTCACACAATCATCAGTTTCGGATTGTACACGAGCACTCGGAAAATAAAGTCTATTTTACAAAATCTGAATATGTAATTTTGCATTAATTTTTTAACTCAGGAAACGGCATTAGTGAAAAAGAGAAAATAAGAAAATATAGAGTGTAAAATTTAAAATTAAAATTATTACTTTTAAAACCTTGAATTAAATAAAGTTTGGGGAAAGGCTACAAACAAAACTAGCAATATATTTATGACGACAATATTCAGACATAAGAGTTCAGACATAAATTTAAAAAAAAGTGTAAAAAATGAAATAAAATATTTTCTATAAAAATAGGACTTTAATAATTTGTAAATTTAGTAAATGGCATCAAACAAAACAGTTTAAAATATTAGGAAGAAAAATACAAATCTGGGAAATATAAAAGTTGATGTATGTATAAACACAGTCACAAAACTGTGCTCACCAGATAAAATTAACGAGGAAATCAAACAATTAAAACAACACTTTCTCAACGTCAATAAATTTTCTTCAAAAACCGTCAACTAGGCCAACAACACAATCAACAACAAACAAACAATCATAAATTCAATGAAACAACTAACTATAAAATCCTGCACTATTGCATACGTTATATTTCCGATATTAGCGATAAAATAATCAACATTTGGAAAAAAACTTACAACAAAACATAACATTTCAATAAACACTAAATGCATTCACAAATCGCGCATAAAACTAAAATCCATACTATGTAAAAATTACACTGACAAAGATAACACCGACGTTATTTATCAAATACAATGCAATAACTGCCACGTCTTCTAACTAGCCGAAAAATGGAAACCATATTCAATGAACACAGCAAAACACCTTCCCACATTTTTGAACACTGCAAAACACAACATAAACATAGAAAACATCAACATATTAAGTAGAGAAGCAAAAGCAAACAAATGAAAAATCAAAGAAGTCCTACTAATACAAGAACTCAAACCAAAATTGAATCAACACCTTTATACCTTTATTAATCACCTAACATCTAACTGCTACGCCCCCTACAATCTCGTACCCGTTCACACTCTCGTCCCTAAGACATGTGCCCAGTAATGGTCAGTCTCAAACTGTCTTTGTTAACCTGAAGATGACCTAAGAAGGTCGAAACGTATTCTTATACTTTATTTTAATTAAAGATTTTAACACTCGTACCAGCCCTCTCTGCTAAACATTTTCATCCTTTTGTCATTAGTTTTCCATCTGTTAACGACTGCAAGGAGGCAGTAACTGATTGCCTCATTCAAGCAGTTGTTCATTCTATACCTAAAACCTCAACACGTTTCCGACAGTATCTTCGTACAAGATGGTTTCCAGCAGTCATGAAAGGCTCAGAAATGGGCCTGGGATACTTTTTGCAGGTATTCCCACTCTTTTCCCCTGCATCACTTTCCAACAGGCCCATGCTCATGCTCGGCAGGTCAGACATAAAAGCCAAAAAGAATCTTATATTAAATTCACAAACAGCATCTCTTCTGTCACCAGTTCCAAAGTCATATGAGACAAGATTTGGAAAGTCAATTGGAGGTATTTTTCACATATCATTTCCATCTTGCTCTCCAATAGCCAGGAAGGTGCTGATGTACAGAACATCGCTGGTACTCTTGGTAAGAGCTTTTCTCGTGCATCCAGCACTTCTGTTTTTTCCCGCCATCTTGATCATCAAGTCTTGGGCAGAGAGATTGCCTCTTTCTTTTTGGGCCGATCGTCTCTACGACTGTAATCGCCCCCTTACATGGATGGAACTCCAACTTGCTCTTCTTCAGCCTAACAGTACATCAGTTGGACTTGATGATGTTCATTATGAGATGCTACGCCATCTCTCTCTTGCTATTCTTCTGCTTGTTTTAACCAGATCTGGCAGGAGAATGTTTTTCCTAATGCTGGGTGCCAGGCTATTGCCCTCCCTTTCTCTAAGCCTGGAAAGGATCACAAAATTCCTTCTAATTATCGTCCAGTTGTTTTGAATAGCTGTTTCTGCAAGGTCTCAGAGAGGATGGTTAATGCTCATCTTGTTTGGTTTCTCGAATCAAACAACCTACTCTCGCTCACCTAGTGTGGGTTCTATCAACAGTTCTCTACAATGGACCACCTGATTCAACTTGAAACCTCGATCAGAGAAGCCTTCCTCGAGAGAGAACATCTTGTCTCTGTGTTATTTGACATTCTTTCTCATTCTCTTACACAGGCTTGGAGTCCCTCAGAGCAGTGTCTTGAGTGTCACACTTTTCAGTATCAAGATTAATGCTAGCACTGCACAACTTCCTCATACTGTTGCAAACGGGCTCTATCGACAATTTCCACATCTTGTGTCAGTCGTTGATCATGAGGTTTATTGAGTGGCAGCTTCAGACTGCCCTCAAGACTGTTTGCATACATTTTTGCTACCAGTGGCGCCTACATCCCGATCCCAAGCTCTATCTCGGTGATGTTGTTCTTCGTGTGGATCCCGGGACAAAGTTCTTGAGGATTATCTTTGACCATAAGCTTACTTTCCTCCCTCATATAAAGCAGCTACGTTTCAAGTGTTCAAGGACACTGAACATCCTCCGTGTCCTCTCTTCCTCCTCTTGGTGGGCAGATCGGTGTCCCACAAACCTCCTATTCGCCTTCGCCACTTGCAACATTCTCTACAGTATGCTACCAAGCTTCGATCCTCACCATAGCATTGCTGAAAAAATAGGGTAGATAGGTAGGCATTTCTGTTTGTTACTAATTTTTTACGTCCTCGAAAATAGGGTAGATAGTCAAATT
>NW_013685941.1:0-1388 GCF_000517525.1 Limulus polyphemus | reverse complement strand
TTGGACTGAGTATGGACTCTCTTCCTCCATATCTGGTTTTTTTGTTGTTGTCTATTTTTCTCTTCTTTTTGGCACTTTATATTTCTTCATTTCACTAAGGATTAGTTTTACTTTGTTTAAAGTTTAAGTGAAGTGATAAGACCACGAGATTCACTAAGGATTAGTTTTACATTGTTTAAAGTTTAAGTGAAGTGATAAGACCATGAGATTTAATAAGGATTAGTTTTACTTTGTTTAAAGTTTAAGTGAAGTGATAAGACCATGAGATTTAGTAAGGATTAGTTTTACTTTATTTAAAGTTTAAGTGAAGTGATAAGACCATGAGATTTAATAAGGATTAGTTTTACTTTGTTTAAAGTTTAAGTGAAGTGATAACATGAGATTTAATAAGGATTAGTTTTTCTTTTAGAGCTTAAATATAACTAATCACTAAAGTGAAAGGGGAATCCAAACTAATGAGACATGCTCTTGTTGAGAAAATACTAAAATGTGGGGTTCGATCACCGCAGTGGGCACGGCACAGATAGCCCATTATGTCGTTTTACACTTAACAAGAAGCTGAGTAAAAAAAAAAGAAATAGTAACTGTTGAGTTAGTTACCTGCGCACCATAGAAACTTGGGGACTCCATAAAGAGAACACAAATTTTTATTATAGTATCCAAGTGGACCCCAGGTATGAAACACACTCGGTTATTGTGACATTCCAAGCAGAGACGCAGGCTTTAATGGAAATTAAATTACGGGTTAGCCACCATTAATGAACAAAGGAATTTTAGTGAGAGAGAGAGAGAAAGCTAGCAGACAGGGCACCCAGGGCGGCTGGTCTCCTACCTGTCACGCCGCCACCGGCTACCTGCTTATTTCCCTCACTGTAATCACCTTTTCTGAGAGAGCGTGAAAACGGTTCCTCGTATACCAGTCTGCTCCTTAGCGGAGATGTAGGAACAGGAGACGCTTGCCAACATTGGCGGCAACTAGTGATTTATTACCGGTTAGTAGTCAGAGAAGCGTGCTCGGTGACTGCGGGTAATACTTTTTTCTACGTTTGTTTTCGTTTCTCTGGTGTTATATCTAGATCCGTGAATTAAATACGTACAGACAAGGATGGTATTTTATTGGAAAAACAGCCGTGAGCAATTCATACCAGAAGAGCGACAACCCCACCTGGCGGATTCGAGTGTTTTTAAGACGAGAGAGAGTCATTTTGTCAGTGTTTTTATCTTGGCGCGAGTGTGTCTATCTTTTATGACACTCGCTCGTAAAGCTTAAGTACAATTAACAGACTATAACAAATCAACTTTAGCTGTTCGATTAATCTAAAGGTTATTGGGTTTCATATATATCATTAACAGTTTCTCTATTGATTAATTTAGAATAATTATTAGGA
>NW_013685940.1:0-1388 GCF_000517525.1 Limulus polyphemus | reverse complement strand
CAAATAAACATATTAATTTTACATCAGAGGAATACTCGATACTCCATGCACGAATGCATTTTGTCTTCCAACAAGTTTTTTGAATATTTTATATTGGCAGTCTTCGAGTAACAAGATGTGACAGAAATCTTCTCCAGTCTTTTGGGACTTTAGTAAGAGATCTTTTGGTTAAATGATTCTGAGACACTTTTCTTTAGTTCAGAAAGCTATCAGGCAGTAGAAGATCAAAGCATTTTTTCCGTGATTTTGATGAGTCAGTGCTTCTAGTCACTTAATGTCTAACATTTCCATCAAACATAAAACTCCAGACAACTGTATATCTTGATGAAACACATTTTATAATATATTTGTAAAACATAGTCTTCAAAATGCCAAAGTTTCGGCTTTTATTTCGAGTTGTTAAAAGTGTCTTACCAGCAGGTACTGAGGGATTAACCTTTTATTTTCATATTTAGAGCATTCGCTTGATATGAGATTTGTTTTAGAATTTTCCCAAAAAGCTATACATTATTGTATTATAAATTAATAGACTGGAAGGAAGGACGTTTAATCACCCACCGCCAACACCATGTGTGACCGAATAGTATGCAAGAGAGTAATACACATTACACTTTTCTCAGAATCTGGTTATTATTATAATAATATAGGATGCACTTCCTATCCGAACCTGGGTTTTACTAGAATGATGCAGGTTGCTTATTATATTCCAATATATTTGTATTCCAAATTTCGTTATTATATCGTTCTGTCTTAAAGTGCCCTCTATACTTCATTTTTAATTCTTTGTTTATTTTTTTTAGAGCAAAGCCACATTGGGATATCTGCTGTGCCCACTGCGGGGAATTGAACCCCGGATTTTAGCGTTGTAAATCTGTACACTTATCGTTGTACCACCGGGGGACACTTCATTTTAATATTTTAACTCAAAATTAGTTTCATGATTTTGTTTTCGTTACATTTATAATGAATGCTCTAGTTACCCTTTAGGGAACAGTACACTCCCATAGAATTTTAGTGTTGTAAATCTGTACACTTATCGTTGTACCACCGGGGGGACACTCCATTTTAATATTTTAACTCAAAATTAGTTTCATGATTTTGTTCTCGTTGCATTTATAATGAATGCATTGGTTACCCTTTAGGGAACAGTACACTCCCATAGGATTTTAGTCAAATTCTGAACCCCAAATGGTTGGATGTAGCCTATTGGTTACGTTCTGGGGCTACATATTGGAAGGTTCAAAACTCGATCCCGCGATATGCCACTAACTACGCTTCAAGATTTGTGGAATTGGTACGTTACAAAAGTCATAATATATCCCACAACTCTATTACGAGAAGCTGTGTAGACGGCGGGTGTTGTTAAATGATGGTTCTTTCTTTAGTTA
>NW_013685939.1:0-1388 GCF_000517525.1 Limulus polyphemus | reverse complement strand
GACATATTGTACCCATTACCTTCTTGTACAGAGATGAGAAGATATAAACATGTACATCCAAGACATATTGTACCCATTACCTTCTTGTACAGAGATGAGAAGATATAAACAGTTATATCCAAGACATATTGTACCCATTACCTTCTTGTACAGAGATGAGAAGATATAAACAGTTATATCCAAGACATATTGTACCCATTACCTTCTTGTACAGAGATGAGAAGATATAAACAAGTACATCCAAGACATATTGTACCCATTACCTTCTTGTACAGAGATGAGAAGATATAAACAGGTACATCCAAGACATGTTGTACCCATTACCTTCTTGTACAGAGATGAGAAGATATAAACAAGTACATCCAAGACATATTGTACCCGTTACCTTCTTGTACAGAGATGAGAAGATATAAACAGTTATATCCAAGACATATTGTACCCATTACCTTCTTGTACAGAGATGAGAAGATATAAACAGGTACATCCAAGACATATTGTACCCGCATATAAACAGGTACATCCAAGAGGGTACAATATGTCTTGGATGTACTTGTTTATATCTTCTCATCTCTGTACAAGAAGCTCAGCGGGTACAATATGTCTTGGATGTACCTGTTTATATCTTCTCATCTCTGTACAAGAAGGTAACGGGTACAATATGTCTTGGATGTACCTGTTTATATCTTCTCATCTCTGTACAAGAAGCTCAGCGGGTACAATATGTCTTGGATGTACCTGTTTATATCTTCTCATCTCTGTACAAGAAGCTCAGCGGGTACAATATGGCATATAAACAGGTACATCCAAGAAAAAGTGTACCTGCTGAGCTTCCAGAGAATGGTGAGATGAGAAGATATAAACAGGTACATCCAAGACATATTGTACCCGCATATAAACAGGTACATCCAAGAAATAGTGTACCCGCTGAGCTTCCAGAGAATGGTGAGATGAGAAGATATAAACAGGTACATCCAAGACATATTGTACCCGCATATAAACAGGTACATCCAAGATATATTGTACCCGCATGTAAACAGGTACATCCAAGACATATCGTACCCACTGAACTTCCAGAGAATGGTGAGATGAGAAGATATAAACAGGTACATCCAAGACATATTGTACCCGCATATAAACAGGTACATCCAAGATATATTGTACCCGCATGTAAACAGGTACATCCAAGAAATAGTGTACCCGCTGAGCTTCCAGAGAATGGTGAGATGAGAAGATATAAACAGGTACATCCAAGAATAGTGTACCCGCTGAGCTTCCAGAGAATGGTGAGATGAGAAGATATAAACAGGTACATCCAAGACATGTTGTACCCGCATATAAACAGGTACATCCAAGACATATCGTACCCGCATATAAACAGGTACATCCAA
>NW_013685938.1:0-1388 GCF_000517525.1 Limulus polyphemus | reverse complement strand
TTCATTTTTGGTTATTAGTATATCATCTGTGTGTGTGTGTGTGTTATATCTAGGATGTAGTAAGTGATTAATATACACATATGCTCTAATTCTTCCAAGATGAGTTCATTATGTTCTGATTGATAATTCCATACAGTTTTATATTTTAGGATTGTTCCAATGTGTTATCTAAGGCAACAATAGATTGCTGTTTACGTATTGAATTTGGTATATAGTAAATTCAAAGTTAGTACATAAGTCTATAATGGATTTGAAGTTATCATTATAGATTTAAATTACAATAAAGTCAGGACTATTCCACGTGATAAAACTGCAGTAGTGGTTCCCACAGGGAGAGTTTAGCCAGTTTCCAAGATGATTGACACAAAATGTGTTTTTTAAAATATAGCTATTCATATATATATATTCTTTTACAATGTAATTCAAAAATACTTTTAAAAGTTAATATTATATAAAGCAGTCCATGAAATTTTGGGATTGGAACTATCTGGTTTTCAGTTGGAAACCACTGGGTTATGGTACATTACTGGGTAATAAAACATCATACACTTGTAATGTATCCAAGATAAATTGATAGTGGTACGGCCATCTAGTTTTTTTTTTTTAGTTATTAGTAAATTGTCACTTTGTGTTATACTATATCTTGGATGATTTGTGTGTTGTACATCATCAAGCTACAATACATTTCTGGATAACAATATATTATCACCATGTAACCACTGTTACAACAACTATCTAATTATTACTGTATCACCATTTTCTTTTATAATGTTTTGAAAACCTCATATTACATCTGGCTACAGTATATTTATAATTATTAATAAACAACTGTTTTTCTTCTAGTATATCCAGGATCATTTCTTTGTTTTGCTTCAGGCTGCAGTATGTTTCTAATTAATTCATACATACATACATACATACATACTAGATGCAACATTGTTTTTGCCATGACATTAACTGATCATATAGTAATAATTAGTAATATACTCTAGCTAGATGCAACATTGTTTTTGGCATGACATTAACTGATCATATAATAATAATTAGTACTGTACTCTAGCTAGATGCAACATTGTTTTTGGCATGACATTAACTGATCATATAGTAATAATTAGTACTGTACTCTAGCTAGATGCAACATTGTTTTTGCCATGACATTAACTGATCATATAGTAATAATTAGTAATATACTCTAGCTAGATGCAACAGATTATACTTGATATGACATTAATTGATGATATACTAAAAAATATATACTACACGTTAACATAACACAAGATAGTACTATAGAGTCTATGTGTGTGTATGTATGTATGTATGTATGCTAGAGTATATTACTAATTATTACTATATGATCAGTTAATGTCATGCCAAAAACAATTGTTGCA
>NW_013685937.1:0-1389 GCF_000517525.1 Limulus polyphemus | reverse complement strand
AATATTACTGAACCTACACAACGTGTAGTTGAACGTTTTAATACTACTGAACCTACACAACTAGCTTTAGGACATTATTTTGTTAGTAGATTTAATATTACACGACAAGATTGTGAACAGTTTTAACAAAATCCTTATTTTCTGTCCTTGTAAAAATGGTGTATAATAGGTTTTCAACTGCAGGTTTATATGTTGTATACCAGAGCTCGTCAGACTGGAAAAACATTAAATATAGTTTTGGTAGCATTAACATATATAGTTGAACAGCTTACAAATAGTAAACCTTTTTATTTGGTGAATTTATGTAGAGAAGTCTATGAACTTACACAACCACTGTCTTCTGATGATACCGACTCCCTGGGGGTACAGTAACGTAGAGGATCAGCAGGATTTGGTGTTTGTCTAAGAACAGAAGGGTGTGTTTTTAATGTTAATGTGGAAGACGTGGTGTACAGAGAGTCACTGAATCCACTGTCATGTTCTAGAAGACCCGAGTCTAGAGAGCTTTGGCGAAATGACATGACATTATTTTGATAGATAGAAACTAGACGAGAACTTGGGGCAGAAATAACGTTTTCAATGTGCATGCACTTGGGCGATGATTGGATACAGACATTTAAATGTGAAGTTTTTCTCTCTCTCATGCTTATCGACCTTCTTGGTTTTCTCACTTGTTTAGTTTCACCAAGTTCGTGGTCAAGAGAAGCAAAGTTTAGTTTCATCACGCCGCGTGGAGTACAATAATTGCCTTCCTTCGCCATCTCTTGGCTGGGACTGTACATAACGCATGAACTTTGGAAGATGGAAGATCTTGCCATCCAATCCTTTTCTTCCAAATCTAAAGTCCGTCTGGATATACATCTAGTACTTTTGTTAGAATGGGCCAACTCCTGAAACCGTTTCGCCATGCAGTATTTCCGAAATGCTCTCTGTATAGTTAAAGCTGCCCGACGGGCACGTTCTCCTCCATATTTTCTTTCCAGCATCTCCATCTGCTTGTCAAGCAGGTCTTGGGAAAGTTCATAGCTAAAATGTACAAAACAACAACAACCAAATTTACCGATAAAAAACATTTCTAGTTTTACATGAGGTTAATCGAAGAAAAAACCTGTTTGTGATACAAAAAGTACAAACACGAAGATAATTTGGTTAACATTTAATAAGATTACCTACAGAACTCGGTTCCTCATATACCGATCTAAACAAGTCTCGTAAAATAACACCAATTAAACTACTGACACGTATAATAATAATATACGTATGTTTAACAGGTATAATAATAATATACGTATGTTTAACACGTATAATAATAATATACGTATGTTTAACAGGTATAATAATAATATACGTATGTTTAACAGGTATAATAATAATATACGTATGTTTAAC
>NW_013685936.1:0-1389 GCF_000517525.1 Limulus polyphemus | reverse complement strand
GTTTTTATTGTTAATAATCAAAACTATATGGAGAATTATATAACAGGTAATGTTGACAGTAAACCTAGTGACGTTTTTATTGTTAATAATTAAAACTATATGGAGAATTATATAACAGGTAATGTTGACAGTAAACCTAGTGACGTTTTTATTGTTAATAATCAAAACTACATGAAGAATTAAATAACAGGTAATGTTGACAGTAAACCTAGCGAAAAACTAAACGTAAAATTAAATACACGAAATATAGAGAGCAAAGCTAGTAATATTTTGATAGTAATGCGTAAAAAAATTACACGTAAAAATTAACTAACAAGGAATGTGTACAGTAAACCTGCTATTTTTATTATAAGTAGTAAAAAAAATAACTACTAAATAGTAAAGAATATATACAGAATAATTTCTAAAACCCATTCCCTATTACTTAATACACTAGAGTAGGCTATTTACAGTAAATTAACATGTACCTGGTAAAACCTTTACTGTAAATAGCCTACTCTAGTGTATTAAGTAATAGGGAATGTTACCATGTACCTGGTAAAACCTTTACTGTAAATAGCCTACTCTAGTGTATTAAGTAATAGGGAATGTTAACATGTAACTGGTAAAACCTTTACTGTAAATAGCCTACTCTAGTGTATTAAGTAATAGGGAATGTTAACATGTAACTGGTAAAACCTTTACTGTAAACAGCCTACTCTAGTGTATTAAGTAATAGGGAATGTTAACATGTAACTGGTTAAACCTTTACTGTAAATAGCCTACTCTAGTGTATTAAGTAATAGGGAATGTTAACATGTAACTGGTAAAACCTTTACTGTAAATAGCCCACTCTAGTGTATTAAGTAATAGGGAATGTTAACATGTAACTTAGATAGGAATCCATCCTAACTTTAATACTTCTTCTTTCGATTTGATGTGAATAAATAACATCACCGAATACTATTTATTTCAAGATTCTAGCTTTACACTACGAAAACTAAAATAACATTCAATCCAGTGTTAAACTTAGTTTTTAAATAGAATCTCGGCAGTTGTCGGGATTTTAATTTATACATTAAACCAAGTCTCATTTCCCTCTACCTGTATAGCTCAGTTTTTGACTTTATGTAAGGAAGTGCATGTATTGTGATCATTATTTTTAATAGAAGTGATAATGCTGTAAGTTCAGTGAATGTACTCAATGACTTGATGTATTAGCAGTCATGCGTTGCCGTAGTTAAGTTTTACAACAATGGCTGGATTTAGTCCAAAATGTTACAGTGTATTCGTCTTGAATCTTTTAGTGACGTATTAAAAATTATTGCTTTCTTCAGGAGATAATTGTATTAAACACTCAGATGAATTTACTATAACTAGTGTTATTATTAACCTAAATGAATTCACTAT
>NW_013685935.1:0-1389 GCF_000517525.1 Limulus polyphemus | reverse complement strand
TATGATATGGAGCTCCAAGTTCACTCTTCTTTTGAGAATGACCCAGTTGAAACATATTATAAACTTCACCATTTAATGCGAGTGTTTTCTACTAACAAAATGTTTGGGGCAGCAAACCTACTCAGAGCAGATTCTTGGCGTTAATTGTTACAAACAACTGCTCGTAGAAATATTAGTTTTTCTCCATAAAATTCATTCAATGTCAGTAGTGCAACATTTCCCACAGCATGACGTTACTTCCACTGCTCTTCACGGTTTAGAAGACACGGCCATATCCAGAGTAACCTCTATATTATCGTTGGACTCGTACCCGTTTCTCTAAAGCAGCACTGAGTAATGGAGTTCATTGCTTCAAGTAATAGTTTCTCACTTGTTTTTCCGCTTCAGTTTCACGTTTAAAAAGCTTAGTGAGAATTAATGTATGGTTTATGACTTAATCTTTTATGTAGTCCCGTTGCACGTGTTATTCTGTACTTCTGGATGATGGGTGTAACGCCAGATGTGTGTTTCTGTTTCACATTTCGCGAGGATCGAGGAGGGATTGCTTTTGGTGATTGTCCGATATTCCAGATAAGCCCATCCATCGGCCTTCTCAGCTCTTCAACATACATTGTCTACTGTAGATTTGGCGGGATATTCACACCAATAACCATTCATTTTACAAGATCCATGGACCCCTTTCCCCGTGCCATCTTGACTCCACCTGTCTGTCCTTAACAGCTGTTTTACCTCTACAAATCCCATGCAGCAGTGCACCATGGGATATATATACAAATCCCGTGGAGACGAATCCATTATTATCTGGGGTTTGTTGCTATTCCAATAAGTTTTAGTAATATATTGTAATTGTATGTGTAGATGTTTCTCAAATTAAAACTGTTTATTCAGGTCAGGAGATCGTGTTCATTCTGTAACACGTAACAGACAAACCAAAAATATAAACAATTCTTCTGAAATTATATACATGTTATTTTTGATCAATCAATGCTTCTGTGATGGGTTTATTACATTTCTTTAAGTCGCCTTCCCTATTTTGAGATGATTATTCATGAACAAACTCATTTCAGAGATCGTTTTATATCTTAAATTTGAGTCTTTGTATATGAATATGTATTTGAAAAAATATATTACATTTTTTATGTACTTGGTGTTTTTTTTCATTAACTATTAATAAAAAAGATTCCTGTTAATAATATTTACACTTAGGTTCAACAATGAAAAATTATAGAAAATTATGAAAGAGACGGAAATGACCACTAGATGTCGCGGTACTGTAGGATCTTTCCATGTAATTATCATGCTTCATGTATTTGACAGTAATCTTTCTCATCACACTTTTAAGAGTTTTAAACTTTTTAATTGTTTTACGAAACCATCCGTGATTATAAC
>NW_013685934.1:0-1389 GCF_000517525.1 Limulus polyphemus | reverse complement strand
TCATTAAACCTATCCGTGTTTATTATGTTCCAAGTTGTCTTGTCAGTGTTACAGCTCACATAGTACTCCTGATTTCATGCCATTAAAGCTATCCATGTTGATTATGTTCCAAGTTGTTTTGTCAGTGTAAACAGCTCACTTAGCACTCCTGATTTCATGTCATTAAACCTATCCTTGTTGATTATGTTCCAAGTTGTCTTGTCAGTGTTACAGCTCACTTAGCACTCCTGATTTCATGTCATTAAACCTATCCTTATTGATTATGTTCCAAGTTGTCTGGTCAGTGTTACAGCTCACATAGCACTCCTGATTTCATGTCATTAAACCTATACTTATTGATTATGTTCCAAGTTCTCTTGTCAGTGTTACAGCTCACTTAGCACTCCTGATTTCATGTCATTAAACCATTAAACCTATCCGTGTTGATTATGTTACAAGTTGTCAGTGTTACATCTCGCTTAGCACTTCTGATTTCATGTTATTAAACCTTCAGTGAAAAATAACGTAAAAGTTCGTAGATTATTTGTAATAAATAAATTTTATTAATATTTTTATTAGAAAGTATATTTTTAAAGTAATGTTATAAAATTATATTAGACGTACACATACTGTTTACTTTATTAAATGTGACTAAGGGCTACCATAATATAAAATTGTTATTATTTGTTATTTATGGAGTCTTTACATCCTGTTTTAACTCACAGTTTAGTAACCGAAATTAATTTAGTTATTGTGCAAAATTTATTTTTACGTGTTACACAGTGGACCAAATGTTTGATAATGATGTATTACAGATTTATTTTATTTTCACCAAATGTAATATAATTAGATAATATTTTTATCAATTTTACTTTGGGAGAAAAGAAATCAATACTATAAAGTTACGATATCGATAAATGTGAAACATAATCCGTACGTACTTCATGCCAAAACTTCCGAAACGTTTAAATTAAAATATTAAAAAAAAAAAATTAGCATAAAACAAAGTATATATTATATATATATATATGTATGTATCAATAAATTAGGCTTTTGGAGATAAACCATTTTAAAGATTTTCAATTTTATTTTTATTTCCTTCGCAATGCTTCGAACAAACTATTTTTTTCTAGTCAGAAACAAGTCTGTAGGTCAATGACGAGTTGCTTCGTTTCCATGACGACATTGGAATAAATACCCTAGGTTTTATGTATGTTCTGTCTTATTCTTGAGGTAAATAAGGAAGACAGTTCTGGTAGACCCATAATTTCAACATGAAGGTGCCATACTAAACTCATTTATAGCTACCTTGATACCATACTAAACTCATTTATAGCTACCTTGATAACATACTAAACTCATTTCTAGCTACCTTGATACCACACTAAACTCATTTCTAGCTACCTTGAT
>NW_013685933.1:0-1389 GCF_000517525.1 Limulus polyphemus | reverse complement strand
TATTCTACTGTGTGCTGTAGTTACAGTCAGTATAATTATTGACACCCCTGTTGCTCAGTATTCTACTGTGTGCTGTAGTTACAATCAGTATAATTATTGACACCCCTATTGCTCAGTATTCTACTGTGTGCTGTAGTTACAATCAATATAATTATTGACACCCCAATTGCTCAGTATTCTACTGTGTGCTGTAGTTACAATCAGTATAATTATTGACACCCCTGTTACTCAATGGTAAGCTAGAGGGATTATAACGTACAAGTTCGGAGTTCGATCCCTGTGGTGGACACAGCTTTGGACAGTACATTGTGCAGTCTTGCGATTAATAATAAACAAACAAATACGCGGATGTGATGGTTTCTACTTTAACTTCTACAGTATGTTTACTTTCTTAAGTAAATCACTAAAATTGATTTTTTTTCACTAAAGACTATGACTATGATTCAATCATATATATATATATATAGTAAACTTCAGCCATTATCTTAGTAACTCAGGCCATCAATAATGCTGTAATTTTGCAGTGAACATCAGTGGCACTAGCTCTGTATGGGAAAAACACATTTCGAAAAATAATAGAAGGTATCGAAAAATATTCAACATGGTTATATAACTGTGGTTACCCGGTGTTTGTTTATGACTTTCATCAAGTCTCCATAACGTTCGCAGGACCCAAAGTTTATGATTCATGCTGTTGTAAACGCTCTTTAAATACGTCATAATGTTTTCTTGTATTCGTATCCTTCAGTGTGTGTTAAATGCATTTTTGATCATTATGCCTCTTCAACAAATGACAGAAATAAGCAAGCGTGCTTTATAAACCGCTTGGAACTATTGACATAAAACTATTTATATTTATTCTCGGCTTGGATAATAGTCGGTCTTAAAGATGGTCATGCTTAGCAGAAGAGGGCGAGGGTTGACCCTGTGGTAGAGCTCTGGATATTAGAGCTGGCGAGCCGAGTTTGAATCTTTACGATACCACGAAATATTCCTTGTGCTTTAAACTGCGGGTGCGTTATAGGTGTGTGGTGGGTACTAGGGTGAGGCTAGCTGGCTGCCTTCCCTCTGGTCAGTAGTTTAAATTTAGGAGGGGCGGCAGATAGCTTTAGTGGCTTTGCCATATATGCAAATACAAGTTTTAACACGTGCACCTCAAAACATTAGAATAAATAAATAAACCATCAAGTTATTACAGGAGTCAGAGTGGAATATTAGAGGTACCAATATTTCAGGGCAAGTTTCGGTTCTATTTTTACTAGTTTATTCAGTAAGAATTAGCTGGGCGTATGACGTCATATATCATCATTTTTTTAGCACACAATTTTTTAGCATTAAAAGTTCTCAAGTTTATCTCTGAGCCATTGGAAGGGCTCATTAAATATAATT
>NW_013685932.1:0-1389 GCF_000517525.1 Limulus polyphemus | reverse complement strand
CTGAAATACAATTTAACGGATGCTTCTTTTATAGCGTATAAAGAAAATAACGAAATCTTTGATCGGCATAATCACTAGTGATGAAGTTGTTTAACCTTTCCCCCTTCTCCTCCTCCTTAACAAGGCTTCTGGTAGATCCATACAAAGAACCTTGATTCTCTTTTGCTATTCATAAACTGGCTGACTATTTTTATTAGGATCCACCGAGCACATTTGTAGATCATACAGCGTTTTTTGTTTGTTTTTTCGTACTGCAACGAGACTACTAAATGAGAAGTGTAGTAACATCATGGTTAGTGAATAAAATAATGATGGTACTCATATAACGGGAGTGTTATTACCAAAGGCTATTTATTTCTCTGGCTGTCCATAGACGTTTGCTATCAGAGTCTATAAACAATGACAATAGAGAGGATGTACGTCTTCCACTAGAAGATCTGTGACCATCAACTGCTGCTGACAGACCAACGGAGAATAAAATTGAATTGAACAGTAAAGTGAAACAGATGTCAGACTGTATCCCAATTGACGAAAACACTGAAAGTGTGTTGTTCTAACAGATCAAGTCATTAGAGGTGGTGTAATAGTGTGGGAAATGCTCTCCTGGCATGGATCGAATCGTTTCATCCTTTTAGAAGAGCAACGTGTATCTGAAGTGTCCCTGAACGTTTGGCATTCAATTTCATGGGAAAATGTATTAATTTAGGCCAATCTTTGAATTACAGCATTAAAAAGCAATTTCTGTTGTAATCGGTTATACATCTATTTCATTGTACTGCATGTATATGCATGAATTTATATTTAAAAACATGAAATTATATCTGAGCAGATCATTATGACAGAGAGAGATATTTCTGCTGATATCTGTCTGGGATTAGTTGGAGAAGGTAACGAGTGAAGTCTTTTATATAAGCTTCTACTTGTGCTGAAAGTACGACGACACTGGTATTGGTTTTTATGGTTACCAAGCTACCTACTGAATGGTGATGTACTGAGAGTACACATTAGTTAACACATGACTTTGAGAATGATACACATGTGTTGGTAAGCACGTGTTATCCATTATGCATATGGTCCAGCTAATGCATATTTAATTATGTGCACGAATATAATATAAACAAGAGCATGATTTTTTATGAAATAAAGAATTTGACTCGGAATTTTGAAACGTGGTAAGGACTGTAGTGATTAACTTGGAATGGATTTAGAGAGAGATATGGTGTTTTATTAATGTTCGTAAGGGACATTTTCGGTCTGAAATATTTGTAACCATGTGAATTTACTCTGAAGAAAGACATAGATGTACTAGTCAATTTACACCACACAAAATGAGAAATAAAGCGGACTCGTGTTTTCGTTTGTGTTGGTGAGTGAATCTTACATTTTAGA
>NW_013685931.1:0-1389 GCF_000517525.1 Limulus polyphemus | reverse complement strand
GTGTTAAAGTTTATATGTGGAATATTTGTAAATAATAATAAAGTGTTAAAGTTTATATCTGGAATATTTGTAAATAATAATAATAATAAAGTGTTAAAGTTTATATCTGGAATATTTGTAAATAATAATAATAATAAAGTGTTAAAGTTTCTGTTGTAAAGTTGTCTGATTCATTGTAGTTTTGATTGTAAAAATATGAAAGAGGACTAGTTATTGAAATCTGATCTTACTTGTGGACAAAAATATGCCCCAGGTGATTGAAATCTACACTTAAATTGATCCAAGTGTTCTGTTTGTTTTACATATTTATTGAAGAGAATTGTTGAGCACATGTATACTGTTAAAGATTTTGTTTATTTTTCATTTCAGAGTTTTGTTTATTGAAGAAAGTTAACTCCTGCAGGAAAGATGAGAGTAATTGGAATATTTTCCCGAATTACTTTTTATCCCACTCTTTTTTATAATATGTGTATGGAGAAAGTGTCTTCTCGGAGGTGGTACGACAGAATCGATAATGTTGTCATTTTAGGTGCTCTTCCATTGCGAAGTATTACACCAAAGGTATGTTTGTATAAATATTGTGTAATATTGTTTATAGTTGTACATGATCAACAGAGAAACTAGTTAAAAGATGTCACTTGTACTTAAAAATTAATTTGTTTTTTTTGCCCAGAGAATTTTAAACAACTTGTAACTTCATTTCTGATTTTGTTTTGTAACACAATACCATTGTGGCTATACTATAACTTGGTTATCTAATATCTAATGATAGAATATGAACGTTTTCTTTTCGGGCAAATGTAGGAAACTCTTTTTTGTTTTTTAATTAGAGTTGTTTTTTTGAACTTTGGTACAAATAAGTCTCGATTATCTAATATTGACATTTTTTTGAGTGAACCAAATTTCACTAAAATAAAATGATACACATCAGATTTGTTAACTGGTAAGAAGCCTTGTTTAAATGGTAGAACAAAAAACCTTTAGTTTTAGAGTAGTGGTCCCCTGTTATTTTCTACAGTGGGCCCCTTCTGATGATGACTGTAAAGTCAAGGATCTTTACGTCATTCCTCTAATACTGGTCTGCTTACTCTTGAGTATAATAATGATAAACAGTGCAATATGTAATCATATACTGTGGGTCTTAAATTGGACTTTTGCATGCCCGTTGCAGACTTCTGTTAGAGGAATGTTTTAACATGCACTCCAAGGTTGCTTAGTTAGTTTAATTTTTTTCTGATGTGTAGTTTTTAATTTTATTGATCTAATTTGTCTTATCTACCTGGAGAATTCTATAAGTTTCTAAGTAAGGAACAGACATAAACAGGTTTGTAAAAAATGTGACACGTAGCTAAGGGTTGTATTGGAATAAAGGAATTGGACAAAGTTAGT
>NW_013685930.1:0-1390 GCF_000517525.1 Limulus polyphemus | reverse complement strand
ACGACTGTATACAATAAAGCTGTCTAGATGATCAGTTGTTTGTCGAGTTTGATAACCTCGTGGCAGTTCCATCTCTAACATCCGGAACCTGAGTGCCAGATTGTATCGAAAGCCTTCTCCAGATCGAGCAGACAAACGACTGTATACAATAAAGCTGTCTAGATGATCAGTTGTTTGTCGAAACTTCCTTTGAACATCCGGTAATTTTGAATTATTTTTTTAGATAAAAATTTTAGTTAATGCTTATTACTCTTTCTAAGATTTTGCCTACGCAGTTGGTCTGGCTGATTGGTCTGTGGTTTACTGGCTGATTGGTCTGCGGTTTACTGGCTGATTGGTCTGTGGTTTACTGGCTGACTGGTCTGTGGTTTACTGGCTGATTGTTCTGCGGTTTACTGGCTGACTGGTCTGTGGTTTACTGGCTGATTGGTCTGCAGTTTACTGGCTGGTTTAAAAACTTAAGAATATTCGCTTACTTCCGAGAGACGGGGATGTACCCTGATGTGAGGGAGAGATGGTCAAGTAACAGCTGAGTGCTGGAGGATGTATCCTGATGTGAGGGAGAGATGGTCAAGTAATAGCTGAGTGCTGGATGATGTACCATGATGTGAGGGAGAGATGGTCAAGTAACAGCTGAGTGCTGGAGGATGTACCTGATGTGAAGGAGAGATGGTCAAGTAACAGCTGAGTGCTGGAGGATGTACCATGATGTGAGGGAGAGATGGTCAAGTAATAGCTGAGTGCTGGAGGATGTACCATGATGTGAGGGAGAGATGGTCAAGTAATAGCTGAGTGCTGGAGAGTGTATCCTGATGTGAGGGAGAGATGGTCAAGTAATAGCCGAGTACTGTTTTTGAGTAATATGGCTTGTATGCCGTCTTCCCCCGGTGCTTTGTTTTCAGTTTGTTTTATCGTTGTTATTTACATTTTTGTGTGTTTGTCAGGTGTATTAGTAATTATTGTTTCTGTTTATATGGTTACCGGGAATATCGGCGTGAAAATGTCATCTGTTCAGTTGTTGCATTTACCAGATGTTGATGATGTCATCCATATTGGGGGTCATTTTGTGTTTTAGAGATGCTATGTAGGTGTTTCTTGAATACTTCCATTTTTGTATCTGTGTTTTGTGTGTATCCCAGTTTTCTTGTTTTAATTGTTTGATTTCGTATGTTATTTTGCTTCTCATTGTGTTAATTTGTGGTTTTAACTTTATATCTCTTCTATTAATGTATAACCTGCGTCTCTTTTTGATCAAGTCTATTATACCTGTACGTGGTTTCCATGTGTTATTTCTAGTAAGGTTTGCTTGTTTAGATATGACCACACTCAGCTATCATTTCACAGTATTCGTCTAATTCAGTCAGATAATTTGTGTGGAAGACCATGGTTA
>NW_013685929.1:0-1390 GCF_000517525.1 Limulus polyphemus | reverse complement strand
CTGTGAACAGAGCATATCTTTCATACTACTGTGAGTAGAACATATCTTTCATACTACTGTGACCAGAGCATATCTTTCATACTACTGTGAGCAAAACATATCTTTCATACTACTGTGAGCAGAACATATCTTTCATACTACTCTGAGCAGAGCATACCTTTCATACTACTGTGAGCAGAGCATATCTTTCATACTACTCAAAGCAGAGCATACCTTTCATACTACTCAAAGCAGAGCATACCCACGGATACGTCTTTAGGCACAACATTCATACAACTTAGCCGTGATTTGATGTGTGTTTTGAAAGTAAAAGTTTATAATCGTTTTGAGAACGTGTTTTTAAAACAAGTATTCCCTCGTCATCTATATGTTTACTAGTTTTTCTTTGCCTATGAGCACATTATCACCGTAAAATGGCCATTCACTCGTATAATGTAACCCACGCGATAAGCCCGTAAATTTAAAGCACGTCTCACGACATAGTGTGGGGCAATTTTGGAATAATTAAGAACTCAAACTGGTATATAATACCATGTGAGTTATCCCAGAATAAGGTTTTCTCCTTTAATTGTCGGTGTTAGGACTCTATTAAAAAGATGTGTGGGTGAGAAACAACTGTTACCTAACTCTTGAAATTACAGGTCGATCTAACTCCAAATGTTATTGGGCCAAAATAAACCATAAGTGTCATTTAAAGCCCAGACTGATGAGCTGGAAATGCGTGACATAAACTTGTAGAAACAGGTTTGTTGAAAACACTCGCCTTCAGAAACACCAAGTACCTGTGAGTCATTAGAGTTCCTGAAACCAGGTGGTGACAGAAGTTACTTTGAACCTTCTAGGAAGACACATAGTATCATTAGTGTTGACGCCGCCTTTCGTCTCACGGCAAAGTTAATGCGATCCAGTTCACTTAGAAGTTAGAATTCATAATACTGATCTTAACCCTATTATGAATGTATAGTATTGTATGAGTGGCATATTCAAGATTCGTGAACAGTATATTAAAGATACTTTAACGAAACTATTTCCTCTGAACCATCATAGTTAATTTTAAAGAACTCGTATAGGTCCTAAAACAGTCGTATTCAAAATGCGTTTCAAGCTTGCAGACCAAATAATAGAACAAACTGTACATTCTATATTCAAGCTTATAGTCTGTTTAGCCCGATTGGACTATGAGCTTGAATACACAACTCATAGTCAAACTAGATAGACAACAATGTATGAGTTCTATATTCAGGTTCATAGCCAAGATGTACTAGGTAGACAACAATCTATGTGTTGTATAATCAGGTTCATAGCCTAGTTGAACTAGCTACTAGAGTTGTATAATCAGGCTCATAGCCTAGTTGAACTAGGTAGACAACAATCTGTGAGTTGTATAATC
>NW_013685928.1:0-1390 GCF_000517525.1 Limulus polyphemus | reverse complement strand
ATATCAGGCCAGGACAGCCCTACACTGTGCAGATTTTGGTTAAATATACCTTGGCAGGCAACACTTACCACTGAGCAGGATTTTGCAAGAGACTAGAGGGTTCTGTAAAAAGAGAGTAAGAAAAAAAGGGAAAAAATGGTATGAAGTGTGGACAGTAGTGACCAGAGGCAGTCCATAGCATGATGAAAGAAATGGCCAAATGATGCAGATAATGTTGGACAGAGGTGTGAGAGGCTATCCACATGCCAACATGGGAAGTGAGCAGCCAGAGTGAGTAAGATGACAAAGGTGATGAGAGGAAACTTAGGAGCACTGAGGTACATACTCATCCAATGAAGAATATATTAAATGGATGATCTGAAGGAGCCAGAATAAGGGTAAAAGGAGAAAAGTAATGAGTGGATGAAGAATTCCAAGAAATGAAGAGATGGGATAAGGAACCATGAAAGGGAGAAGTGTGAGCCAAATAACAACAGACTACATGGACATGACTGAGGAGGCAATCAGGAAGATGAGAAATGGAAAGGGGAGATATAGGCATGAATGTGCTATCATGCTCACACACCACAGACATTTGAGAGAGAAAAGCACAATCCCGATTGAGAAGGATATTGGAGTGATGAAACTAAAAGCAAGAAAAATCGATGACTTACATGTCAGAATTACACCCAGAACATGACAGGCCACAAGGTGAACTTGCAGAGTATGGGTCCAGAAGATGTTGAGGGTTGGAAAACAGAGAACATGACTGAGTGTTCCCTGGCAATTAATATAGGATACCACAGTTGAGTTGCCCAAATGGATCATTACCAAACAGCATCATACAACTTGAAGAAAATTATCCAAAGCCTGCAAAACTGCTAAGAGTTCCAAAAGGTTGATAAGAAAGGTAAATTCTTCTAGGTTTCATGGAACCAAACTCTTAGAAGAATTGAAAGAGTTAAGTGCCCTACCCTGTCAGGGATTCTTCTGTAAAAAGATAAAGATCTGGATATGAGGGAGGAAGATGAACATCCTCCATAGTATTAGTCCTGTCGAATCATTAGGTGAAAAGTTCATACAGAGAAGGGAGAAGATAGATTAGGAAAAACAGGAGATCCTGAAAGAAGTTCCATATATTGTGCAGAGTCCATTGCAAAAGATGCAAGTGAGCATATCACTGGGAAAGATGAGGTTCCATGGAAGTTCAAGTCCCCAAAGGGAAAGAACCTATTGTGTAGGAAGATAAGAGGACAAAGCTGTGGAAACCAAACTCTTCATAGCCCACAAACAAAGCAGTAAAAGAGAGCCTCAATGAGATGGGAATAGAACACACCCAAGTGAACCAAATATTGAGTGGTTGTTAAATGAGACTTCTCCAGCATGATAAGCCAACCTAGATGAGCTGCTA
>NW_013685927.1:1336-2123 GCF_000517525.1 Limulus polyphemus | reverse complement strand
GGTATTGGCTAATGGTGAGATGAACAATGTTTGGTATTGGCTAATGGTGAGATGAACAATGTTTGGCATTGGCTAATGTTTAGATGAACAATGTTTGGTATTGGCTAATGATTTGATAAACAATGTTTGTTACTGGCTAATGGTTAGATGAACAATGTTTGGTATTGGCTAATGGTTAGATGAACAATGTTTGGTATTTGCTAATGGTTAGATGAATAATGTTTGGTATTGGCTAATGGTGAGATGAACAATGTTTGGTATTGGCTAATGGTGAGATGAACAATGTTTGGCATTGGCTAATGTTTAGATGAATGCCAAACATTGTTCATCTAACCATTAGGCAATACCAAACACTGTTCATCTCACCATTAGCCAATACCAAACATTGTTCATCTCACCATTAGCCAATACCGAAAATTCTTACCATTTTATGAGAAACATTATTCATCTAACCATTAGCCAATACCAAACATTTCATTCTTACCATTTTATGAGAAACATTATTCATCTAACCATTAGCCAATACCAAACATTTTTCATCTAAACATTAGCCTTCGGTGTTAGCTAATGGTGAGATGAACAATGTTTGATATTGGCTAATGATTTGGTAAACAATGTTTGTTACTGGCTAATGGTTAGATGAACAATGTTTGGTATTGGCTAATGGTTAGATGAACAATGTTTGGTATTGCCTAATGGTTAGATAAACAATGTTTGGCATTGGCTAATGTTTAGATGAAAAATGTTTGGTGTTGGCTAATGGTTAGATGAATAATGTTTCTCATAA
>NW_013685927.1:0-603 GCF_000517525.1 Limulus polyphemus | reverse complement strand
AGATGAATAATGTTTCTCATAAAATGGTAAGAATGTTCGGTATTGGCTAATGGTGAGATGAACAATGTTTGGTATTTGCTAATGGTTAGATGAATAATGTTTGGTATTGGCTAATGGTGAGATGAACAATGTTTGGTATTGACTAATGGTGAGATGAACAATGTTTGGCATTGGCTAATGTTTAGATGAACAATGTTTGGTATTGGCTAATGATTTGATTAACAATGTTTGTTACTGGCTAATGGTTAGATGAACAATGTTTGGTATTGGCTAATGGTTAGATGAACAATGTTTGGTATTTGCTAATGGTTAGATGACTAATGTTTGGTATTGGCTAATGGTGAGATGAACAATGTTTGGTATTGACTAATGGTGAGATGAACAATGTTTGGCATTGGCTAATGTTTAGATGAAAAATGTTCGATATTGGCTAATGGTTAGAACATTCTTACCATTTTATGAGAAACATTATTCATCGGTATTGGCTAAGGTGAGATGAACAATGTTTTGGTATTGGCTAATGATTTGATAAACAATGTTTGTTACTGGCTAATGGTTAGTTGAACAATGTTTGTTACTGGCTAATGGTTAGTTGAACAATGT
>NW_013685926.1:0-1390 GCF_000517525.1 Limulus polyphemus | reverse complement strand
ACTGTCAGTTAACCCTGTAAAACCTAAGTTTCTCAAGAAAAGCAGAACTACCACAGACTTTCACTTACTCTAGTTTCATTTAGAATATCGGATGTACAAAAAATGTACAAAATCTGGTGATTATCAAATAATGAACGTATTTACGTATTAAATATTAATGGTGAATGTTTACGTTCCCATAATCCCTTCTCAAACCACATGTTCAACGTTTACCAGTACCAGCCTGCATTCGGACACCCATATTGTCATCACTTCAGGGAATGTGTGTTTGGGGTGTGGGGTCCCTGCGAATATTGTCCTTTAGGTCATTAATAGTGCGAGGTTAGTATAAGTTCTGTCTTCCAGATAATACATAAATAGTGCGAGGTTAGTATAAGTTCTGTCTTCCAGATAATACATTAATAGTGCGAGGTTAGTATACGTTCTGTCTTCCAGATAATACATTAATAGTGCGAGGTTAGTATAAGTTCTGTCTTCCAGATAATACATTAATAGTGCGAGGTTAGTATAAGTTCTGTCTTCCAGATAATACATTAATAGTGCGAGGTTAGTATACGTTCTGTCTTCCAGATAATCCCATAAATAGAAGTCAGTCTCTCCGCGAAGAAATGTAGTCAGGGAAACAAGGTGTTACTTTCGTCAAAAATCCACAGATTTCTCTTGATGACTTCCTCGTTCTCTTAACGATAGTTAACCTGGTTATGATGATGTGAAATGCCCTCCATATTCACGAGTTGTCATCTACTGACTTCTTTTAATGGGGTAATCTAAAAGACAGAACTTATACTAACCCCAAACCGCAGTCTATTAATGAGCTAAAGGAAAATATCTGCAGGGAAGTTCGGACCCCCCCACCCCCGATACAAACATTCCCTGAAATGATGAACAATATGGCAGTCCGAATGCAGGCTGGTACTGGTAAACGTTGAACATGTGGTGTGAAAAGGGATTTTCAGAACCATAATATCAACAACAGTTTGAAGAATATCTCACGTACAATTGTCTTGGTCTTCTCAGTATAGATACGATAGCCTGTAAACAATACAGTCGTGAAACAATTGCCTTGGTCTTCTCAGTATAGATACGATAGCCTGTAAACAATACAGTCGTGAAACAATTGTCTTGGTCTTCTCAGTATAAATACGACAGTCTGTAAACAATACAGTCGTGAAACAATTGCCTTGGTCTTCTCAGTATAAATACGACAATCTGTAAACAATACAGTCGTGAAACAATTGCCTTGGTCTTCTCAGTATAGATACGATAGTCTATAAACAATACAGTTGTGAAACAATTGTCTTGGTCTTCTCAGTATAGATACGATAGTCTGTAAACAATAGAGTCGTGAAAAAATTGTCTTGGTCTTCTCAGTATAGATACGATAGCCTGT
>NW_013685925.1:0-1390 GCF_000517525.1 Limulus polyphemus | reverse complement strand
ACCATACAATATACAGGTCAGAAGGCCATAGCTAAAAACACACCAATATTGTTTTAAGCAATGTAATCAGTAATACAATCACACAATATACAGGTCAGAAGGTCATAACTAAAAACATTAAACACCCCAATATTGTTTAAAGCAATGTAATCAGTAATACTATCACACCACACAATGTACAGGTCAGAAGGCCATAACTAAAAACATTAAATACACTAATATTGTTTAAAGCAATGTAATCAGTAATACTATCACACCATACAATGTACAGCTTAGAAAAGTCATGCATCTTGATTAAAAATCCAACAATGAAAAACACTATCACCATTTTATGCGCGAGGGTACCCCACTTCTGAATTCCCGCTTCGAGCACTGTGTCTGACAAAAGTCTATCCAAAATGCTATTTATATACAGTACGAAATATTTCATATAACAGAATTAAACGCCAAAAGCGGACCAAACAATGAAACTGTAGACCTAAAATTAATTGTCAAAATTACACTTACTTGCACTTGCCTCATTAAATTCTTTTTGAATAATTAATTAATTACGGATTTCAAATCAGTGGCGAGTAAAATAGTAACGACGAGATACGCATTTAAGATGTTGATTTGTATCACTCATGATCCGAAGTCCGTAACGAACTAATTTTAAAAATATGTGCAGCCAAGTGGGATTTCTATTTTGAGTTTTGAGACTATTAGTTTCATGGATTCGCCAACTTTTGAGTTTCGTGCTTTGATATTAAATGTTGTCTATTGCGCATTAAATATAATTTTGGATAGATTTTTTTCAACCACAATGTCCAGCCTAACTGACGAGTTCTGGTATTCTACGAAAGGCCTCCTCGTTTATTGTGATTCTCATCACGAATATAAGGCCAATGATTTAATTGCTTCTCTAGCTTTTCAACAATATTTCATAACCTAGCTACCGAACAATATGGTGACACGTGTTTCATACAACAATATTTCATAACAAAACTACCAAACAATGTATTTACACGTGTTTCATACAACAATATTTCATAACAAAGCTACCGAACAATATGGTTATACATGTTTCACACAACAATATTTCATAACAAAACTACCAAACAATGTATTTACACGTGTTTCATACAACAATATTTCATAACAAAGCTACCGAACAATATGGTTATACATGTTTCACACAACAATATTTCATAATAAAACTACCAAACAATGTATTTGCACATGTTTAATACAACAATATTTCATAACAAAACTACCAAACAATGTATTTACACATGTTTAATACAACAATATTTCATGACAAAGCTACCGAACAATATGGTTACACAAGTTTCATACAACAATATTTCATAACAAAACTACCAAACAATGTATTTGCACATGTTTAATACAA
>NW_013685924.1:0-1390 GCF_000517525.1 Limulus polyphemus | reverse complement strand
TGTATAGAAGTGAAGCTACACGTACATGTAGATAAAACACTTGTATAGAAGTGAAGCTACACGTACATGTAGATAAAACACTTGTGTAGAAGTGAAGCTACACTTACATGTAGATAAAACACTTGTTTACAAATGAAGCTACACTTACATGTAGATAAAACACTTGTATAGAAGTGAAGCTACACTTACATGTAGATAAAACACTTGTGTAGAAGTGAAGCTACACTTACATGTAGATAAAACACTTGTTTACAATTGAAGCTACACTTACATGTAGATAAAACACATGTATAGAAGTGAAGCTACACTTACATGTAGATAAAACACTTGTATAGAAGTGAAGCTACACTTACGTGTAGATAAAACACTTGTATAGAAGTGAAGCTACACTTACATGTAGATAAAACACTTGTATAGAAGTGAAGCTACACTTACATGTAGATAAAACACTTGTATAGAAGTGAAGCTACACTTACATGTAGATAAACACTTGTATAGAAGTGAAGCTACACGTACATGTAGATGAAACACTAATATAGAAGTGAAGCTACACTTACATGTAGATAAAACACTTGTATACAAGTGAAGCTACACTTACATGTAGATAAAACACTTGTTTACAATTGAAGCTACACTTACATGTAGATAAAACACTTGTATAGAAGTGAAGCTACACTTACATGTAGATAAAACACTTGTATAGAAGTGAAGCTACACTTACATGTAGATTAAACACTTGTATAAAAGTGAAGCTACACTTACATGTAGATAAAACACTTGTATAGAAGTGAAGCTACACGTACATGTAGATGAAACACTAATATAGAAGTGAAGCTACACTTACATGTACATAAAACAAGATTTTTTAAATTACTCTAAGTAACATTGTACATACCTGGCCTTGAACTTATGTGTGTACATTAATATTCTTCTACTTAACGTTTTATCTAATACAAACTGGATTATTATAAAAATACATTTTAAAGATTTTTTTATGATAGGCTAGTTTGACAGTCGAATTTTCTCTCAAAGCTACTCGAGAGCTATCTGCACTAACCGTCCCTAAATTTGAAGTGATTGATTAGAGGGACGACAGCCAGTCAACATCATCCACCTTCAACTTATGGAATAGTGGGATTAGCCGTTTCATATGACGCTCCGACGGCTGAATGGACGTTCATGTTCGGCAGATTACGAGCCGAACACCATAACCACCAGGAGGCCCTTGTATGATCATGTTCGGCAGATTACGAGCCGATCACCCTAACCACCAGGAGGCCGTTGTATAATCATGTCCGACAGATCACGAGCTGAGCACCCTAACCACCAGAAAGCCCTTGTATGATCATGTTCGGCAGATTACGAGCCGATCACCCTAACCACCAGGAGG
>NW_013685923.1:0-1390 GCF_000517525.1 Limulus polyphemus | reverse complement strand
CACGTACAAGAATACTAGCCATTAAATACACGTACAGAAAGATTAGCAACTAAATACACGTACAGAAAGACTAGCCATTACATATACGTACAGAAAGACTAGCCACTAAATACACGTACAGAAAGACTAGCCACTATATACACGTACAGAAATACTAGCTATTACATACACGTACAGAAAGACTAGCCACTAAATACACGTACAGAAAGACTAGGCATTACATATACGTACAGAAAGACTAGCCACTAAATAACCGTACAGAAAGACTAGCCACTAAATACACGTACAGAAAGACTAGGCATTAAATATACGTACAGAAAGACTAGCCACTAAATAACCGTACAGAAAGACTAGCCATTAAATACACGTACAGAAAGACTAGCCACTAAATACACGTACAAAAGAAAACATGTACAATACTTGACATATACAATGTTTACATTAGATCCATCATGGAATATACAAATTAAACAACACCAGTTCACAACACTGAAAAGGCTTCAAAATTGCTACACGCTTAGCACACATCAGTTTTCCTCATTATACATCGGTTTACCCATTACTCACCACATTCCCCATTACACACCTCATTCTCCATTATACATCGGTTTATCCAGTACCCATCACCTTCCCCATTACACACCACATTCCCCATTATACATCAGTTTACCCATTACCCACCACCTACCCCATTACACACCACATTCTCCATTATACATCACCTTCCCCATTACACACCATATTCTCCATTATACACCGGTTTATCCATTACCCACCACCTACCCCATTACATACCACATTCCCCATTATACATCAGTTTACCCATTACCCACCACCTACCCCATTACACACCGCATTCTCCATTATACACCACCTTCCCCATTACACACCATATTCTCCTTTATACATCACCACCCCTATTACACTTCATATTCCCCATTATACTCCACCTTCCCCATTACACACCATATTCTCCATTATACATCACCTTCCCTATTACATATCACATTCCCCATTATACTCCACGTTCCCCATTACACACCATATTCTCCATTATACACCACCTTCCCTATTACACATCACATTCCCCATTATACTCCACGTTCCCCATTACACACCATATTCTCCATTATACATCACCTTCCCTATTACACATCACCTTCCCCATTACACACCATATTCTTCATTATACATCACCTTCCCCATTACACACCATATTCTCCATTATACATTACCTTCCCTATTACACATCACATTCCCCATTATACTCCACGTTCCCCATTACACACCATATTCTCCATTATACATCACCTTCCCCATTACACATCACATTCCCCATTATACTCCACGTTCCCCATTACACACCATATTCTCCATTATACATCACCTT
>NW_013685922.1:1732-2204 GCF_000517525.1 Limulus polyphemus | reverse complement strand
CCAGCCACTATCCGTCTGAAAGAAATTACCTTTCATCTATTATCTATCTATAATAAAATACTTAGCAGCCACTATCTATCTATAATATAACACCTACCAGTCACTATCCATGTATAATAAAACACCGACCAGCCACTATCCATCTGTATTAAAAGATTTACCAGCCACTATCCATCTGTATTAAAAGACCTACCAGCCACTATCCATCTGTATTAAAAGACCTACCAGCCACTATCCATCTGTATTAAAAGACGTACCAGCCACTATCCGTCTGAAAGAAATTACCTTTCATCTATTATCTATCTATAATAAAATACTTAGCAGCCACTATCTATCTATAATAAAACACTACCAGTCACTATCCATCTATAATAAAACACCGACCAGCCACTATCCATCTGTATTAAAAGACCTACCAGCCACTATCCATCTGTATTAAAAGACCTACCAGCCACTATCCATCTGTATTAAA
>NW_013685922.1:0-918 GCF_000517525.1 Limulus polyphemus | reverse complement strand
TACCAGCCACTATCCATCTGTATTAAAAGACCTACCAGCCACTATCCATCTGTATTAAAAGACCTACCAGCCACTATCCATCGGTATTAAAAGACCTACCAGCCACTATCCATCTGTAATAAAGACCTACCAGCCATTATTCATATATAATGAAAGACCTACTAGCTACTATCCATATATAATGAAAGACCTACCAGCCACTATCCATCTGTATTAAAGACCTACCAGCCACTATCCATCTGTATTAAAAGACCTACCAGCCACTATCCATCTGTATTAAAAGACCTACCAGCCACTATCCATCTGTATTAAAAGACCTAAAAGCCACTATCCATCTGTATTAAAAGAGTCACTATCCATGTATAATAAAACACCGACCAGCCACTATCCATCTGTATTAAAAGACCTACCAGCCACTATCCATCTGTATTAAAAGACCTACCAGCCACTATCCATCTGTATTAAAAGACCTACCAGCCACTATCCGCTGTAATAAAAGACCTACCAGCCACTATCCGTCTGAAATAAATTACCTTTCATCTATTATCTATCTATAATAAAATACTTAGCAGCCACTATCTATCTATAATAAAACACCTACCAGTCACTATCCATCTATAATAAAACATCTACCAGTCACTATCCATGTATAATAAAACACCGACCTTCAGATGGATAGTGGCTGGTAGGTCTTTTAATACAGATGGATAGTGGTTTTAATAGTGACTGGTAGGTGTTTTATTATAGATAGTTATAGATGGATATAAAACATCTACCAGTCACTATCCATGTATAATAAAACACCGGGATAGTGGCTGGTTGTCTTTTAATACAGATCTACCAGCCACTATCCATCTGTATTAAAAGACCTACCAGCCACTATCCATCTGTATTAAAAGACCTACCAGCCACTATCCA
>NW_013685921.1:0-1390 GCF_000517525.1 Limulus polyphemus | reverse complement strand
TCAGATCGATTGTCGTGTAATTGAATAATATGGTCAACGATGTGTGAACCACGTTTGTATACAACTCAGATCGATTGTCGTGTAATGAATAATATGGTCAACGATGTGTTTTCTTTCAGTTTATTTGATGCAAACCTCAGCTATTTTAATAAGTATAATTTAGACATTTTTGTTGATTTTCACGTAAACAAAATCTTTGAATATCATACGAATAACCAACAAATATCAAAACAAATTGAAACAGTGTATTTTTGAAAGAATGGTAACGATTATAATTTTTCTTAGGTAGAAAAATTTAGACATTTTAGCATTAAACCCTTCAATACATTTAACGATATAATCTTTAGATACAGAATATAGTTTCGTGTGAAGTTGTATTAATTTTTCATTTCTAAAAACATTTTTTAATTAATTTATGTCATAACATGAAATTTCATGTAAAAGATGAGTGACAGTTAACACATTACAGCTGACTGTTTTTCATTTATTTTCTCTTCTTAAAGATGTTTATAATAAAACAACAAACAGATTTGTTAAAGTTCCGACCAGTCTCTGTCAAAACATTTCTCTACTGACTTAACTCGTCTTCGTCATAGCCTACGTTTCTTATCTTCTGCTCTTTCAAATCGTCTTTGTCATAGTTTACGTCCAAATATATTTTCTGTGTTTTTCTTCAGTGTCAGGTATATATATATATATAATGCCGTTAACTGTATGATATAATTTTAATTTAATTACTTTAAATAAGATATCAATTATCAACAGTATACTTTAAATTTAATTTAATTACTATAAATACATTATCAGTTATCAACTGTATACCTACTTTAGGGCCACACTAGACATGAAAAAGTTGATCCCAAGTTAACCCCGCAGCGCCATCTGTAGTTTACTACTGTAAACTTTGTCCTTGAGTTTTCCCCATAAGTTAAAAGTCCATATGCCATTGTATACCTAATTTTGCGCAGCTTCGTATATTTCAAATCTTATGTTTTATTAGGGCAAACATGCCGTGTTTTTGTTGTTGTTTTGTTGATGTATCTTGCTTATCTACTCAGAATGAAAAGTCAAAACAATGGTACTGTTTCTGTGAAGTCGAAACAGTTCATATTTAGGAATATCTATTTTTATTAGAAAACCTACCCATAGTTGAAGAATGTCATTTATAAAAAATAATAACAACAACTAACTGAAGAAATACAGATCAACTAACCACAAGATGATGTGACGCATCAACTTACCTAGTTTGTAGTTCTGGTCACTCCCAGAAGATGATGTGACACATCAACTAACCTAGTTTCTACTTCTGGTCACTCCCAGATGATGATGTGACACATCAACTAACCTAGTTTCTACTTCTGGTCACTCTCAGATGATGATGTGACACATC
>NW_013685920.1:0-1391 GCF_000517525.1 Limulus polyphemus | reverse complement strand
CGTAGAGCTACAAGGCGAATTAATACAAGACGCGTAGAGCTACAAGGCGAATTAATACAAGACGCGTAGAGCTACAAGGCGAATTAATACAAGACGCGTAGAGCTACAAGGCGAATTAATACAAGACGCGTAGAGCTACAAGGCGAATTAATACAAGACGCCATGTACAGTGAGTGACAGTTGTGGTTGATTCTGTGTCTACTATTAGCCATGTACAGTGAGTGACAGTTGTGGTTGATTCTGTGTCTACTATTAGCCATGTACAGTGAGTGACAGTTGTAGTTGATTCTATGTCTACTGTAAACCAGATTACTTACAGATAAAATAACAGGAACTGTATTGTTAATTACTAATATTATGTTACATTGATATATCTGAGTTGTAACATTCTGTAAACCAGATTTAAAGAAGTGACAATTTCTGACTGATTATAATGAAAGAAAGTTTAATAAGTTTAACATAATATAGTTATTTTCATTACTAACTTTGACTTAAACTTATAGAATCAATAACAGCTGCTTAAGTAATAAATTATTTTTTTAACTACTTCCAGTAAAACGTTAACAGAGATCAATGATCATTAACTGTACCATTTAAAGTACCGAAACCGAACTTAATTGAAACAAACTTGTTACGGTGCCTAAGTTTGGGAATATTTGGAGCCTCTGTTTTTTGACAAATTTATATACATAGGCTGAAAGGATTATCTCTTTAACACGATGGAAGTCCTGATGTACTATGAAACATACAAAGAAAAACATCATTGTTTTAAATATGTCTTTAGTTAGAAGTTCCTATACGAGGGGTAAACTTTAGAGAAGAGTTTTCTGTAATTAAAGTCATTCAGTTAATGAATCAGTTCCGTTCATAACTACACTTAATATATTTATTGTTTTAATTTTGTATAATTAACAGTCGTTTTCTTTATTGCACGTTCTTGGTTCGAGTATTTCATGCTACGTTGATACTCATCTTGAAAAACTCCTTATAATCTTCTTCGTGACAATTTTTTTTTTATTTTATTTAAAGCATATAACAAAAAACTGTTTCTATATACGAATACAACGATAGCGATGACAGTGAGTGACAGTTGTAGTTGATTCCGTGTCTACTGTTAGCAGTGAGTGACGGTTGTGGTTGATTCTACGTCTAATGCTACCCATGTACAGTGAGTGACAGTTGTAGTTGATTCCGTGTCTACTGTTAGCCATGTTGCATGACTAACAGTAGACGTAGAATCAACTACAACTGTCACTCACTGTACATGGGTAGCATTAGACGTAGAATCAACCACAACCGTCACTCACTGTACATGGGTAGCATTAGACGTAGAATCAACCACAACCGTCACTCACTGTACATGGGTAGCATTAGACGTAGAATCAACCACA
>NW_013685919.1:0-1391 GCF_000517525.1 Limulus polyphemus | reverse complement strand
AAATAAAGTACACGTGTGACATATTTTATAAGAGCAGTTGGTTAGCTTAGTAACCCTAAATACAACATAACCATTTACACCTAGTAAACCCAAACATAATGTAACTGTTTACACCTAGTAACCCCAAATATAATGTAATTGTTTACACCTAGTAACCCTAAATACAACGTGACTGTTTACAATTGGTAAATAGAGATGCTTCAAATTAAAAACCTGCCAGCGAATCCAAGACGTGACAGAAGCGGACAAAGAAACTTTAAATTTCAAACCGGTGATGTTCAATAACTCGAGAATGATGTCACTTAGAAAGATACGTTATTACCTTTAATGATTCTTATAAGATCATAGAAATGTTTAAGTGATAAGTTGGAATTAGGTTGGTTTAAGAAGTTGAATTTTAGGTAGCTTAATATCCTGGAGTTAAGTTATATTAAGATACTGGCTTTAGGTTAGATTAAAAATGTCGGACATAGATTAGCTTAATAAGTTGGAATTAGGTTGGTTTAAGAAGTTGAATTTTAGGTAGCTTAATATCCTGGAGTTAAGTTATATTAAGATACTGGCTTTAGGTTAGATTAAAGATGTCGGACATAGATTAGCTTAATAAGTTGGAATTAGGTTGGATTAAGACGTTGAACTTAGATTAGCTTAATACGTTGGATTTAAATTAGACTAAGACACTGGATTTAAGTTAGTCTTAGACACTGTATTTAGACTATCTTAAGATGATGAATTTAGGCAAGTCGAAGACGAAGGATTTATACTTTCTTAAGATGATGAATTTAGGCTAGTCTAAGACGGTGGACTTAGACTATCTTAAGATGACGAATTTAGGCTAGTCTAAGACGGTGGATTTAGACTTTCTTAAGATGATGAATTTAGGCTAGTCTAAGACACTGTATTTAGACTATCTTAAGATGATGAATTTAGGCTAGTCTAAGACGGTGGATTTAGACTTTCTTAAGATGATGAATTTAGGCTAGTCTAAGACACTGTATTTAGACTATCTTAAGATGATGAATTTAGGCTAGTCTAAGACGGTGGATTTAGATTATATTAAGATGTTGGATTCAGGTTGGCTCACCCACTCTCTATAATATAAAAAAATCGATAACGCCTTAATGCAAGTTACCACGACGTCCTGCATATGTTTTTTGAATAGTTACAGAAACAGTCTTCTCTCTGAATAGTTTGTAACAGACAGAGGAAATAAACTTCAGACTCCATATACGACGTCTCCCAAAATTTTCTCATCACATAGATAAACATTGTAAGTACAACTGTTATGTTAGTATTTGTCTCGAGCCTAAGATTTTGCAATCTTTATTCTATTCAAACTGGTGTATTTACGGTTTTACACTCACCAAAAAAGAACTTATCATTCTATAGGT
>NW_013685918.1:0-1391 GCF_000517525.1 Limulus polyphemus | reverse complement strand
TCTTTATCTTTATTATTTAAAACAGATATATTATCGGATCATTATTATATTTCTTTATCACTGATGTGTAACAATGCCTTAACCCCCAGTCTCAATCTTCTTGTGTAATAATACTCCACCCCACTCCTTATTACCTGTTTTGTGTAACAGTGCCTTAACCCCCAGTCTCAATCTTCTTGTGTAATAATACTCCACCCCACTCCTTATTACCTGTTTTGTGTAACAGTGCCTTCACTTCGAAGTCTTAGTGTGTAACAATGATCCAAACTCCACTCCTCACTCCTTGTCTTGGGTAACATTCACCCACCCATCCAACCCCTCCATGAATCACCGTTCTAACCACTAGACATGGATCCTTGATGCATGAAAGAAAATGTTGATTAGTGTACAATTTTTTCAAACTTACCTCACAATAATTACGTTAACTTCAAACTATTGGACATTTTATGACGTCTTCGATTCCTCTCGATGTTTTGATGCATATCTAGTCCATTGAGTGGCTTTGCATTAAAACAACCTACAAGTTAGAAAGTTGAACTTATGAACGCCTTTAGTTTTAATTTTCATTTTTGGAAATCATTAACCAGAACAGGTAAAAAGAAAATTATTGAAACTTTGTTACAATTTACGTTAAAAATATTGATTTCTTTGAAAACGTCGAGTGTCGCGCAGAGGAAAGTTTCAGGGTATTGTATGAACTGAAAAATAAAACATGAAATAAACCAGTCACGTATGTGATTCTACTAAGAACTTTTTTCTGGGTCTTTTAAACGGGTTTATGTTAACAGTTAACGGTTTAATCAGCACACAGTTATCTGCATACTTCACAGTACGTTAACAAAGAAGAACTTTATTATTAGCGATGTATTTCACCGTATTTATATTAAAGTAGCTTATGCATTATTGACGATCTAACGATACATAGAGGACAAAAACCAGTAGATCAGGTCGCAACGTCCAGACACATCTAGAAACAAACAACTTGGGAATTATTGTGTTAAACAGAAAGAATTCTTAACGGGTAATGAACATCTACAGAGTACATCTAGTTAACTTTAGAAAACAGAAAGTTAAAAACCAGGTCACTACTACACATACACCAGGTCACTACTACACATACACCAGATCACTACTACACATACACCAGGTCACTACTACATATACACCCGGTCACTACTACACATACACCAGATTACTACTACACATACACCAGGTCACTACTACATATACACCAGGTCACTACTACACATACACCAGGTCACTACTACACATACACCAGGTCACTACTTACACATACACCAGGTCATTACTTACACATACACCAGGTCACTACTACATATACACCCGGTCACTACTACATATACACCCGGTCACTACTACACATACACCAG
>NW_013685917.1:0-1391 GCF_000517525.1 Limulus polyphemus | reverse complement strand
TTTGTGATGGTAATATTGTTTCCTTTGAAGCGTAGATCTTATGACAGGTGTGATGGTAATATTGTTTCCTTTGAAGCATAGATCGTATGACAGGTATGATGATAATATTGTTTATGTTGAAGCGTAGATCTTTTGACGGGTGTGATGATAATATTGCTTACGTTGAAGAGTAGATCTTATGACAGGTGTGATGATAACATTGTTTACGTTGAAGGGTAGATCTTATGACAGGTGTGATGATAATATTGTTTATGTTGAAGCATAGATCTTAAGACAGGTGTGATGGTAATATTGTTGAAGCGTAAATTTTATGACAGGTGTGATGGTAATATTGTTTATGTTGAAGCGTAGATCTTATGACAGGAGAGATGGTAATATTGTTTCCTTTGAAGTGTAGATCATATGACAGGTATGATGATAATATTGTTTATGTTGAAGCGTAGATCGTTTGACGGGTGTGATGATAATATTGTTTACGTTGAAGCGTACATCTTATGACAGGTATAATGATAATATTGTTTACGTTGAGCGTAGATCTTATGACAGGTATGATGATAATATTGTTTATGTTGAAGCGTAGATCGTTTGACGGGTGTGATGATAATATTGTTTACGTTGAAGCGTAGATCTTATGACAGGTATGATGATGATATTGTTTAAGTTGAAGCGTAGATCTTATGACGGGTATAATGATAATATTGTTTACGTTGAAGCGTAGATCTTATGACAGGTATGATGATAATATTGTTTATGTTGAAACGTAAATCTTATGACAGGTGTGATGGTAATATTGTTAATATTGAAGCTTAGATCATATTTACTTCACTGTTAAACTTGAATATTGTAGCATTTACTTTTCAGTTGAACCTCTGATATCTGCTGTTAAACGTGTGACATTTTGTATATTTCACTCAGTTTTGTAAACTGTCTGGTGAAACTGCCCATAACGCATTTTATTCGAGTTCATTTAGTTTTATGAATTATTAAAGCTGTTTTTAATTATTTAGTTTCTTATAAACAGGGCTCCACATAGTATAAATATGTTAAAATTGTATTACATTATTATTGTTCCTGTTACATACATATATATAGTTTGTTTTGTTCAACTTCCGATTATTTAATATCAATTTCTCATTTTAACTTCATCTCTGAGACCCTGAATAATGTTTCTTCTTATTGAAAAATGTTTTATTTTACAGGGGCAATGTTAGCAAAGTTTCACTCCTTTCATGATATCCAAGTGTTACAACCATATTTCAAGTCTAGCGTTTCCAACATGTGGATTGGTCTGATTGAAAAGCACGACGGTTAGTTCATAAAGAGATAGAATAATAGACAGGACATTGTCTACATTTTCGATGACGAGGAACCCACTTTGAGACTAATAATGG
>NW_013685916.1:0-1391 GCF_000517525.1 Limulus polyphemus | reverse complement strand
ACGGAGCAGGTATTACAGTAATTGTTTTGCTGTGTTCCTAAGGTACCTTTACGGAGCAGTTATTACAGTAATTGTTTTGCTGTGTTCCTAAGGTACCTTCATGCAGCATTTATTACAGTAAATAACTTCATATAAACCGCAAAATTTATCGATCCAAATATTGGAAAGGAATCATGCCCCACAGACTTATTAATACACGTATTTTTCCTTCTTTTTTTCTTGTTGATGAAGAAGCTTTTTTGATGACTTGGATGTCACAGGAATGTACAAAAATGTTACAGAATTTTAAATAGTGTCTGGAATCAAGTTTTTATAGACGTTCTTCTTAGAAACTTGTTTGTTAAGCACAAGAACCTTTGCTGACAAACAGTTTAAAGTACTTTGACAGTTGCAAGGTTGAAATGGGTTTTCATGAGTTACCTCATTGTTGGCTTGAAAACACATCTTAATTAGCAAAATGTTCGAACCTAATTCCTATTAATGTTTAAAATATGGAAAGTTTTAATTGCTACATTCAAAAACTGGACCAGACTGTTGAAAGATTGGCTGGAGAATTTACTGACAAATCTATCAAGTAAACTTCAATTTAAAGAATTACCATTTTATTGGTTTTAAACATCCTATTATGATCACAATAAAGATTTTATTTTCTGTTGAAGCGGGGCGATAGATTAAATTTACATTTAAATATCACTAAAAGCAGAAAAGAAGTTTTCTTAAGATTTAATACATAAACAAGTGTGTATATCTTATGACAAGCTTATATTTTCGAGACTTTTAAGTAGATTTGAATATCTTTCCTCTAACGACATCAAAGTTAATCCTGTCAGTATTTTCTTCCAAATATCTTCGAAATTAAACTCGGATGGAGCTTTCAACGCGAAATATCGAAGAATATTGTAAATCTGTTACAAAACCGTAAGTGACCTTTGAACTTTATCGATACCTTCACGAACCAAGTGCAAGTGACCACCTGTGTTTTTAAGTACAAGACAAACTGTTCCACTTCGCCAATGTCATAGTTTTAATGTGACGAGAGAAAAAAAAATGGTTGTAGTACTTGAACGTGACTTCTCTCACGCACCCTAGTGGCGCATCGACTTACAACGCTAGAAACCGGGTTTCGATACCCGTGGTGGACAGATAGTCCATTGTGTAAGATTTGAGAATTATTCTATAAGGTATGTGGATTGATTCCAAAGTTGTAACGTTCTGGAATAACACACACCTACCAACATCATTACGTAGTTTAACTACGAAAGACCTCTTCTTTCAAACCTTTTAATGTGAAGCTTCATTCCATATTGATCACCAACATGATTTTTTTAATTATTCAACGAAATTCAACAAGCACGACTTTGCTTTTCGGCTTCTAAGTCCATGTGTGTATG
>NW_013685915.1:1463-2391 GCF_000517525.1 Limulus polyphemus | reverse complement strand
TGTGTCTTCTTATTGACAGTACACAGTATTGAAAAATCCTGTATCTTCTTATTGACAGGACTCAGTATTGTTAAATCTCTTGTCTTTATACTGACAGTACACAGTATCGTTTGAAGATAAAGGATTTTTCAATACTGTGTACTGTCAATAAGAAGACACAAGATTTAACGATACTGTGTACTATCATAACAAGTCATAAGATTTAATGATACTGTGTACTATCAATAACAAGCCACAAGATATAACGATACTGTGTACTGTCAGTAAAAAGACACAAGATTTAACAGTACTGAGTCCTGTCAACAAGAAGATACAGGATTTATCAATACTGTGTACTGTCAATAAAAAGACACAAGATTTAACGATACTGTGTATTGTCAATAAGAAGACACAAGGTTTAACAATACTGTGTCCTGTCAATAAGAAGATAAAGGATTTATCAATACCGTGTCCTGTCAATAAGAAGATACAGGATTTATCAATAATGTGTACTGTGAATAAGAAGACACAAGATTTAACAATACTGTGTTCTGTCAATAAGAAGATACAGGATTTATCAATACTGTGTACTGTCAATAAGAAGACACAAGATTTAACAATAATGTGTCCTGTCAATAAGAATATACAGGATTTATCAATACTGTGTACTGTCAATAAGAAGACACAAGATTGAACGATACTGTGTACTGTCAGTAAAAAGACACAAGATTTAACAATACTGAGGCCTGAAAATTTAACAATATTGTATCCTGTCAATAAGAAGACACAATACTGTGTACTGTCAATAAGATAAATCCTGTATCTTCTTATTGACAGGACACAGTATTGATAAATCCTGTGTCTTCTTATTGACAGTACACATTATTAATAAATCCTGTATCTTCTTATTGACATGACACAGTATTGTTAAATCTTGTGGCTTGTTATT
>NW_013685915.1:0-463 GCF_000517525.1 Limulus polyphemus | reverse complement strand
GACACAAGATTTTAACAATACTGTGTCCTGTAAATAAGAAGATAAAGGATTTATCAATACTGTGTACTGTCAATAAGAAGACACAAGATTTAACGATACTGTGTACTGTCTATAAGAAGACACAAAATTTAACAATACTATGTACTGTCAATAAGAAGACAAAAGATTTAACAATACTGTGTCCTGTCAATAAGAAGATACAGGATTTATCAATACTGTGTACTGTCAATAAGAAGACACAAGATTTAACAATACTGTGTCTGTCAATAAGAAGACACAAGATTTAACAACACTGTGTACTGTCAGTTAGAAGACACAAGATTTAACAATACTGTGTCCTGTCAATAAGAAGATACAGGATTTATCAATACTGTGTACTGTCAATCAGAAGACACAAGATTTAACGATACTATGTACTGTCAATAAGAAGACACAAGATTTAACAATACTGTGTCCTGTCAAT
>NW_013685914.1:0-1391 GCF_000517525.1 Limulus polyphemus | reverse complement strand
GTTAAATAAAAACTAACCGTTTTATCCACAGATCTTTCAGTCAGATAAAAACTAGCCGTTTTACCCATAGATATTTCAGTTAGATAAAAACTGTTAGCTGTTACTTAGCTGTTGTTTGTTACCTGAAGTAGTGCTGTTGCTAATTTATGTCTAGTAACATTCCTTGTAAAAGTGTCCTCTTAAGTACCATACTGCAGTGTCCTCCTCTTGTTGCATGCATCAATACAGTCCAAGGAATATTAGTGGACATGCATAAAATTGGCAACAGCCTTGTGGTCAACGGTCAACATTTAGTTTTCAATTTCAACCTCTGAAGGTCTCGTCTGGAGCGTGCTCTTCTTGTTGCATGCATCATTGCGCAGTATGGTACTTAAGAGGACACTCCAGTATGTTACTTGAGAGGACACTACAGTAAGATATGTAAGTGGACACTTCAGTATGGTACTTAAGAGGACACTACAGTAAGGTATGTAAGTGGACACTTCAGTATGGTACTTAAGAGGACACTACAGTAAGGTATGTAAGTGGACACTTCGGTATGGTACTTAAGAGGACAATCCAGTGTGGTATGTAAGTGGACACTTCAGTAAGGCACTTAAGAGAACACTACAGTATGGTACTTAAGAGGACACTACAGTATGGTACTTAAGAGGACACTACAGTATGGTACTTAAGAGGACACTCCAGTATTGTACTTAAGAGGACACTTCAGTATGGTACCTAAGAGGACACTACAGTAAGGTATGTAAGTGGACACTTCAGTATGGTACTTAAGATGACACTCCAGTGTGGTATGTAAGTGGACACTCCAGTATGGTACTTAATAGGACACTCCAGTATGGTACTTAAGAGGATATTCTAGTAGGGTACTTAAGAGGACACTCCAATAGGGTACTTAAGAGGACACTCCAGTATGGTACTTAAGAGGACACTCCAATAGGGTACTTAAGAGGACACTCCAGTATGGTACTTAAGAGGACACTCCAGTATGGTACTTAAGATGACACTCCAGTATGGTACTTAAGAGGACACTCCAGTATGGTACTTTCCGTCACTGTTTACATTTATCGTAAACACAGTTGCAATAAAATTTTTAAAAATGTGTTCTGAAAATTTCTAAAACGGATTTAAAACTTTTCAATGCTGTTTTTATTATTGAATTGTAGGAGATTCGCGTAGTTGTGCTGAGAATTATCACACTTGTAAAATATTAGAATAGCATTAATCCTGGATACACTTTTGTAAGAGTCCGATCTGATGGTCAGTAAGGTCATTATTCTAACCCTCTTTTATACCGAAAACTTTGAAAGCGAAAATAGACAAATCCTGTCCCAACTAACTCGGTTATTATCGTTACCAATCTTAAAACTTACCGTTGTGCCACTGGGGGG
>NW_013685913.1:0-1391 GCF_000517525.1 Limulus polyphemus | reverse complement strand
ATATGGAGATTTATTGTTAATCGTGACCTTACCTATGCTCGTGTTATAAAGAAGGTTTCTTGTTAGTTGTGACCTTACCTATGCTCGTGTTATAGAGGTTTATTGTTAATCGTGACCTTACCTACGCTCGTGTTATAAAGAAGGTTTCTTGTAAGTTGTGATCTTACCTATAGTCGTGTTGTAGAGAAGATTTTAAACAAAGTACCAACTATGTCAAAGTTCCAGTTTTGTTTAATACATTGTTTTTAACAGATTGATTAGATTTACAAAATGATTATAGTATGAAAGGCTCACGTGTATCTGAATATTTTTAAATTTAAAACCGCACATTAAAACCCACTTTAACCAGACCTGCCGTATATTACCGTATTTATCTGCGAATGGTTATCACACAGGTTTTGGTTATGAAGGTGTACCAAGTAGTGACATTAGGCCCGTGGATCGGTGGTTATCACACAGGTTTTGGTTATGAAGGTGTACCAGGTAGTGACATTAGGCCCGTGGATCGGTGGTTATCACACAGGTTTTGGTTATGAAGGTGTACCAAGTAGTGACATTAGGCCCGTGGATCGGTGGTTATCACACAGGTTTTGGTTATGAAGGTGTACCAGGTAGTGACATTAGGCCCGTGGATCGGTACCGATCCACTTTAACCAGATCTGTTTGGAAATGTTTTCACCAGAACTTCCTGACATTTGAATGTTACAAATATACTTAGTTTTCAAATGATCCAAAAAAGTGGAATTCCTCCCACCCACCCTCCTAAATCGGCCAATATTTTCACAATTCGGTTTGATATCAAGTAATAAGTTCGAGCCTTACGAATGTTCGACAGCAAAGTTTACTCGACACGAAATAAGTTTTTTTTGTGTTGTTTTTTTTATAGTGTCAATAAGTTTTTAAAAGTACGAATATTTTATAACTAACGAAAGATGATGTTTACTTAAACGTACAAAAAATCATGTTGGTTATTTAATTTTCGTGAGTTAGCATTTTTTAGTATTCTGGTATCAGTGAAAACCAAGTTACAAGATGTAAAGACGAAAATAACAATTAATCAATATATATATACAATGTTTTATAAGGAGATTAGAATAATAGACTGGTGAAAATGTAACAAAATTCAATAATAATTAAAATATAATAATGTATACTATATGGGACGACGGCAATCGTGCCAATGTTGGAGATCGATAAATACTAGCATAGATCATTGTTGACATAAAAGGATACGTTTCCTTATAGCAAAGCCACATCGGGCTATCTGCTGTGTCCACCGACGAGAATCGAACCCCTGATTTTAGCATTCTAATTCTTTTGTTTTTCTCGTTATTCTATATTAATCCATATAATATAAATAATATGTATAGAACATCGTACACTTATCTGTC
>NW_013685912.1:0-1392 GCF_000517525.1 Limulus polyphemus | reverse complement strand
CTCCTATATATTTCGATAGGTGACTGTAAGAATCAATATCCTATATATTTCTATAGGTGACAGTAAGAATCAATCTCCTATATATCTCTCTAGGTGACAGTAAGAATCGGTCTCTGGTATGTTTCGATAGGTGATTCTTAATATTTACACCCTTTCTGGACTATATATAGATCTTAACACTGAGGATTACACCCCTTACACACGTCATCACTGAGGGTTATACCATATTAACACATCATTACTGAGAGTTACACCCCTTACACACGTCATCACTGAGGGTTATACGGTATAAACACATCATCACTGATGGTTCTATCCTTTAGATACATAATCACTGGGAGTTTTACCGTACACACACACCATTACCGAGGGTTACCCCTTACATACGTCATCACTGATGGTTATACCATATATAAACGTCATCATTGATAGTTTTATCCTTTAGATACGTTATCACTGGGATTATACCATATAAATAAGTCATCACTAATGGTTTTATCCTTTACATGATTCATTACTGGGGGTTATACCAACGTGTTTATATGGAATAGCCCCCAGTGACGACGTATCTAAAGGAAAGAACCCTCATTGATAACGTGTTTATATGGTATACCTCTCAGTGGTGACGATTTTTGTGGCATAACCCAGGTGATGACGTATCTAAAGGATAAAACCCTCAGTGATGACATGTTTATACGGTATAACCCGCAGTGACGACGTATCTAAAGGATAAAAGCCTCAGTGACGATGTGTTTATATGGTATAACCATCAGTAATGAATTATATAAAGGATAAAACCATTAGTGATGACTTATTTATATGGTATAATCCCAGTGATAACGTATCTAAAGGATAAAACTATCAATGATGACGTTTATATATGGTATAACCATCAGTGATGACGTATGTAAGGGGTAACCCTCAGTAATGGTGTGTGTGTGTACGGTAAAACTCCCAGTGATTATGTATCTAAAGGATAGAACCATCAGTGATGATGTGTTTATATATCAATGAGGGTTCTTTCCTTTAGATACGTCGTCACTGGGGGCTATTCCATATAAACACGTCTTCAATAACTATCGTATACATTAAAGGATTTCCTGTGTGTCATGATTTACTTAAGACTCATAGGAAATTAATATGGTAAAATAAATGTACACTTACAACGGGCTCCCTTGTTTAGATGAACACGTAACAGTATATAAGGCTTACAATGGGCTCCCTTGTTTAGATGAACACGTAACAGTATATAAGGCTTACAACGGGCTCCCTTGTTTAGAAGAACACGTAACAGTATATAAGAAATACTTACAACGGGCTCCCTTGTTTAGATGAACACGTAACAGTGTATAAGGCTTACAACGGGCTCCCTTGTTTAGAAGAACACGTAAC
>NW_013685911.1:0-1392 GCF_000517525.1 Limulus polyphemus | reverse complement strand
TTTCTAGTGTAACCTACAACATGTAATTTCTAGTGTAATCTACAACATGTAATATCTAGTATAATCTACAACATGTAATATCTAGTATAATCTACAACATTAGAAATTACATGTTGTAGATTATACTAGATATTACATGTTGTAGATTACACTAGATATTACATGTTGTAGATTACACTAGAAATTACATGTTGTAGATTATACTAGATATTACATGTTGTAGATTACACTAGATATTACGTGTTGTACATTACACTAGATATTACGTGTTGTACATTACACTAGATATTACGTGTTGTACATTACACTAGATATTACGTGTTGTACATTACACTAGAAATTACGTGTTGTACATTACACTAGATATTACGTGTTGTAGATTATACTAGAAATTACATGTTGTAGATTACACTAGAAATTACATGTTGTAGATTATACTAGATAATACATGTTGTAGATTACACTAGATAATACATGTTGTAGATTACACTAGATATTACATGTTGTAGATTACACTAGATATTACATGTTGTAGATTACACTAGATATTACATGTTGTAGATTACACTAGATATTACAAGTTGTACATTACACTAGATATTACATGTTGTACATTACACTAGAAATTACATGTTGTAGATTATACTAGATAATACATGTACATTACACTAGATATTACATGTACATTACACTAGAAATTACATGTTGTAGATTATACTAGATATTACATGTTGTAGATTACACTAGATATTACATGTAGATTACACTAGAAATTACATGTTGTAGATTATACATTACATTACATATTACGTGTTGTACATTACACTAGAAATTACATGTTGTAGATTATACTAGATATTACATGTTGTAGATTATACGAGATATTACTAGAAATTACATGTTGTAGATTATACGTATAATCTATAACATGTAATTTCTAGTGTAATCTACATGTAATATCTAGTGTAATCTACAACATGTAATATCTAGTATAATCTACAACATGTAATATCTAGTATAATCTACAACATGTAATTTCTAGTGTAATGTACATGTAATATCTAGTGTAATGTACATGTAATATCTAGTGTAATGTACAACACGTAATATGTAATGTAATTACAACACGTAATATGTAATGTAATCTACAACACGTAATATGTAATGTAATCTACAACATGTAATATCTAGTGTAATGTACAACACGTAATATGTAATGTAATCTACAACATGTAATATCTAGTGTAATCTACAACATGTAATATCTAGTGTAATCTACAACATGTAATATCTAGTGTAATTCACAACATGTAATATCTAGTGTAATGTTCAACATGTAATATCTAGTGTAATGTACAACATGTAATATCTAGTGTAATGTACAACATGTAA
>NW_013685910.1:0-1392 GCF_000517525.1 Limulus polyphemus | reverse complement strand
ACATCTGTTTTTTACTAGGTAGTTAACAGACTTCTGTATTTTTACAGATATCTGTATGTAACTGGAGGGAGGTGGCTAACTATCTGTCTTACATCTGTTTTTTACTTGGTAGTTAACAGCTTTCTGTATTTTTACAGATATCTGTATGTAACTGGAAGGAGGTGGCTAACTATCTGTCTTACATCTGTTTTTTACTAGGTAGTTAACAGCTTTCTGTATTTTTACAGATACCTGTATGTAACTTGAAGGAGGTGACTCACTTTCACTCAGATAATCAAGAGAAAAATGCCAACACTACTCATTCATTGGAATATCGCCCTAAAGGAACTGAATGGCCATTATGTGAACAAAAGCTTTACTTGGATCATGATGTAAAGTAAGAAATTATATTTATATTCACATTACTGTGCTATTACAAAGCTATTAAAGGATATAATTAAAATCTATTAGGTCGTTAGCGTAACCGTATCAAATTCAGTAGAAGCTACAACTAAAGAGAAATACAACATTAAATGTGTTACAAAGTTTAACTGAATTCTTTAAATTTTGATTGAGTTGTGAAAAAGAAAGAGACTGGACACTGTATGAAATATTCTTTATTTAATTCATAAAACACAATCAAAATGATAGAAGTGGTTCATTTATTGGATATTTCAGAGGTCTCTGTGAAAACTTTAAAATCAGTCACAGACTGACAATATGTAGCATTGTAAACACAGTTTTATAATGCTATTCTTATAATGCACTATTTACGTTACTGTATATCATCTCAATTGAAAAATAAAGAAGATCTTAGCTCAAGGTACCACCTGACCTGCCAGTGGAAACTGTCTTGCATATCTTTACCTAACATGTTCTACTTTACAGAAAGATTTCCCATGAAAAAGCACACATGATACCATAGGGAAATGAACTAGAACAATAGGTAACTGGGGCAAAAGGAACTTAGCCACTTGCTTGAATAAAGTTGTGTTTTCAAAATAACCTTAAAGAGAACTAAAGACAGTAGGTTTCAAAGAACAGATGAATGTGGGTGATAATAAATATTTAACCTTTTTATAGTTATTATTATTTTCATTTTATTTATTTATGATTATTTTACTTGTCTGTAAGCAGTGCCATTAAAGCACCCATAATGGCCAAAGCCTGCATTAACAGCAATATAATATCTTAGTCACAAAGGAAAAGGTTAAAGGCAATAATTTAGTATTAAACTTAAAATATGTCAAAAATAAGATGTGATATTTCAGTAACAACTTTTATATTTACCAGAAATCTGACTGACAGTTCAGTGCCATATGTTACAGTATTTTTCTAGCCAGTGGTGAAAGGTGTTTACATTTATAAGGAAAGGAGATAAGCTTAACTTTTTAAAACCTTGCTTTTACATTG
>NW_013685909.1:0-1392 GCF_000517525.1 Limulus polyphemus | reverse complement strand
ACGAGTAACAAGCTCTGGACAACGAGTAGCAAGCTTGTACAACGAGTAGCAAGCTCTGGACAACGAGTAACAAGCTTTGGACAACGAGTAGCAGCATATGGAGAACGAGTAACCAGCTCTGGACAACGAGTAACAAGCTTTGGACAACGAGTAGCAGCATATGGACAACGAGTAGGAAGCTCTGGACAACGAGTAACAAGCTCTGGACAACAAGTAGCAACCTCTGGACAGCGATTTAAAGTATGTGCTATTTTCCTTTTAAAAGTTTATCACAGAATACTCTTTTCCTCTACAAGTACATAGTAATGGAGTTAAGGAGAATTTACTACTTCATCACAAGTTATCACTTGAGGATTATATTAGACACTCAACAATCCATGTTTACTCATCGTCACGGTCTTCCATCTTAGCCCTACACAAAGCCCATAAATTTCAGATTACAGTTCGAACAAAACATAAACACTATTTAGTTTCGTAATGTGTATATATCTTTATTTAGAAATTGTATACACTTAAAAAATATAGAATATAATAGAATTAATAAAACTGCGGCTATGGATCAGCATAATGCAAATATTTCTATAAAATGTTGCATCATGAAAAACCATTTTTTTATCAATAAAATTTTATTTTCGTAGGCGAACTTTGGAGATACAAAAACACATTTGTATTTTTAAATGCTAACCATATTATAATATGGTATGAGAATCTAATATAATCTTTGTGTACAACATCAGATTAGATTGTTTTTGTTTTAGTTGAAGGTATCTAACATTGACACAAATGCGTTAGACTATCTCACCCCTCCTGACGCGATATTAGTAAACTTGTTTATTCATGAAATATTATATTCTAAACATTCACTGATACCAAAAAAATAGAAAATGTCGACTTGATCCACATTAGACGGAGGGGAAAACTCCCTCTGACAAAATTTGTAGATTACATCCACATTAGTTCTGAGGAAAATCCCCTGAGAGTGAGTCGATTGGATCCACATTAGTTGGAGGGAACTCCCCTGATTTGATCCATATTAGTTGTGAGGACAACTTTCCATGACGAAAGTGTCGATTTGGTCTACATTAGTCATAGGGAAAAACTCATGATTAAATGCATCGTGCTTGTTGACGTCTACTTTATAAAGAGGGTTATGGATTTTTACTAGTTGCACCAGGAACCAATACTTCATCCCAATCGTCCAATGACTGATGGTCATTAGTATCCACTGTTGGTATCACAGCCTAGGATTGGCTAGTAGTTTGGTATCACAGCATAGGATTGGCTAGTGGTTTGTAATCATGGTCTGCTGGTCATTAGTACCCACTGTTGGTATCATAGCTTATGATTGGGTAGGGGTTTGATATTAAAACCTAGGATTGGCTAGTGGTTTGG
>NW_013685908.1:0-1392 GCF_000517525.1 Limulus polyphemus | reverse complement strand
ATTTGTACTTAATTACTGTATGGTATATGTACTTAATTACTGTATGGTATTTGTAATTTATTACTGTATGGTATTTGTACTTAATTACTGTATGGTTTTTGTAATTCATTACTGTATAGTTTTGTTGTTTTTGTTTTTATTACTGTATGGTGTTTGTACTTAATTACTGTCCTCTGTGTAATACTGTTTCACGAGGTTCTGTCACAATGTACAACCTATAAAATCCTATAGCAATCAACTACGAGAACCACAGTAACGAACCATAAAATCCACACACACCAATGAACTACGAGAACCGTGCAGTAATTAACTGTAACTACCATACAGTAATGAATTACAAACACCACACAATAATAAAAAACAAAAACAACAAAACTATACAGTAATAAATTACAAAAACCATACAGTAATAAATTACAAAAACCATAATCGGTTATATTTAGTATTATATCGTCATGACCATGCAGTAATCGGTTATGTTTAGTATTATATCGTCATGACCACACAGAATATCGGTTATATTTAGTAGTGTTTCGTCACGACCATGCAGTAATCGGTTATATTTAGTATTATATCGTCATGACCATGCAGTAATCGGTTATATTTAGTATTGTATCGTCATGACCACACAGAACATCGAATCTATTAGTCACTGATTTTTGGATCTTCTTGAAGTGTGTAATTGCCTTGTGAAACGTTATGAACACACCTATTATAGTACACCATTTCTATAGTGGCTAGACTACATGATCATGACGATACAATACTAAATATAACCGATTACTGCATGGTCATGACAATATGATAATAAATATTACCGATTACTACATGGTAATGACGATACAATACTTAATATAACTGACTACTGCATGGTCATGACGACATAATACTAAATATAACCGATTACTGCATGGTCGTGTCGATATAATACTAAATATAACCGATTACTGCATGGTCGTGACGATACAATACTAAATATAACCGATTACTACATGGTCATGACGATACAATACTAAATATAACCGATTACTGCATGGTCATGAGGATACAATACTAAATATAACCGATTACTGCATGGTCATGACGATACAATACTAAATATAACTGATTACTGCATGGTCATGACGACATAATACTAAATATAACCGATTACTACATGGTCATGACGATACAATACTAAATATAACCGATTACTGCATGGTCATGACGATACAATACTAAATATAACCGATTACTGCATGGTCATGACGATACAATACTAAATATAACCGATTACTGCATGGTCATGACGATACAATACAAAATATAACCAATTACTGCATGGTCATGACGATACATTACTAAATATAACCGATTACTGTGTGATCGTAATGATACAATACCAAATAAATA
>NW_013685907.1:0-1392 GCF_000517525.1 Limulus polyphemus | reverse complement strand
CTGAAATTTTTGCACCCATACTAAATGGACCCTGAGGGTGTGCACCTGGGTGTTATTACTTATCTACGTGCGTGCACGAATGCGCATCTTTATGCGAAAAACCATATAGCAAAAAATGTGTCCACCATGGAATGTTAGAGGGTTTTAACTATTATGGAATGTTATACAGTGGTTTTTTAAAACTATTATCGGATGTTATAGGGTAGTTTTAACTATTACAGGATGTTAGAGAGTAGTTTTTACTATTATGGGATGCTATAGAATGTTTTAACTATTATGGGATGCTATAGAATGTTTTAACTATTATGGTATGTTATAGAATGTTTTAACTATTATGGGATGCTATAGAATGTTTTAACTATTATTAGATGTTATAAGATTGTTTTCTAACTATTATGATAGAATGTTTTTAACTATTGTGATATAATGTTTTTAACTATTATGATATAATGTTTTTAACTATTATGTCAGTATCCGTATAAGTCAGTAAAGAAAGATATGATAAAAATCACTATCAGTCTTAATATCCCATAACTACCGACCAACAGACCACATTCCGCCGACCTAGGTGTTAAAACAAAACAAATAATATATATGTTTAGTTGAGTTGTACTATCGCGTAAATTACCGGATAGTTAACGTTTGAAATTTGGCTTTAGGAATAGGTGATTCTGTTCCCTAAGTTGAACGAAACCTTCTCTATAAAAAAAAATAAAATTACAACATAATTAAAATCGAACTGCGATATACAATTATCAAAATAATTACATATTAAGTTAAACCAATCATACTCAGTATACAAGGGCCAGACATGCTAAAAATATTGACCCAAAAGACGCTCGTAACTTTTTATTATAACTTGTTTTTCGGGTTACTGCCTCTCATTAGGCCTAATTCAAGATTATTTGTTGTTAACACACCTAATAAAGAGCAGTGACCTCAGGCGTAAACGTTCTTAAATACAATCTTGGTGGTCTTTCTTTATATTTCTATTTATGTTAAGTATTTGAAACGCGAAGCTTGTAGCTCCTGGTGAAACTTCCTTCATCAATCTCACACAGATAACCCTGTTTTTGTCAAACTTCTGTATTTGAGGGATTTTGAAACACAAATCATGTCTAGATCTTCTAGAGCTAATACGTTACCTCACCTGCTCAGTGAACCGACACCGACTGATTTCGATCTAAATCAAACTTGGCATTTTTGGTGATTTTTGTCTTCCGGATAGATAAGAAATGTAATTATTACACTTTCCCAACCATACAGGAAAATATTTATAATTACATTACTGGCCTTGTAGTGCCAATCCGCCATATATAATCTAATATCTAGGGTGTCACAAGTTCATGTGACATTACTTATGGTATTTTGGCACTTATAAATAAGTGTATA
>NW_013685906.1:0-1393 GCF_000517525.1 Limulus polyphemus | reverse complement strand
CCTGTCAATCCCATTAGTATGACAGCATGGAAAAAGAAGTCTGGCCAGTTAAGTTACAAACACATGTATGTGTCAGATAATAAATTTTTGTTTCAAACTACACTTGTGTTTACTTGTTTTCCTTTACTGTCTATATTCAATTTATCCTCAGCTTAACATTCTTGAACTTGCCTTTTATGAGAACTTCTGGCTTTTCTGCTAGACATCAGTGAACCTGAATACCATATTTGCTAGGGTGATTCAAATACAACAGAAATCTTTTTACATTATCTTAATGTTGCTTAACACATTATATATTATATGGTGAAATACAACAAAAACTTTTAAGTTCCTCTGATCACCAAAGACTGTGCCTCTCTTTCATGTGGGAGATTCTATCTCTTTTGGGGACTATGGCTTCTCTGAACTTCTCATTCCACTTGGCTCACACATTATGCATCCCCTACAGTGCACCCTGCATGACCAATGGAACCTATCCAGAGATCTACTGTCCTCATGGGTCCTCCTTCGTCTCTATCTTGCCTGGACTGTTGAAACACCATCACAGGCATTACATTATCTCCTCTCCAGCCCAACCTCCACCTTTTAACTAATGCTTCTCTCACTAGGTGGAGAACATCCCTGAATGATTCTCTAACATCAGATACCTGGACTTTGGAGGAGAGTTCTCTCCACATCAACATCCTGAAACTGCTTGCAGTACAACTGGTATGCTCTCCTTTTCTCCCCCTCCTGATGGATCATTTAGTCATGATCTACTCATACAATTTCCTGGTAGCATCTCACATAAACCATCAAGGGGGGCACCCATTCCAAAACCCTCTTCTTCCAGATGTTAGACCTCCTCTGCTGCCCATTTCAACTGGGGAAGTTGAACTCATTGACTACAGGCACACTCTTTAAACTCCTGTCTGCACATGTCATGAAGTGTTACTGAATTACATTCAAAATTTAATTAAATGATTTTACTGTCAATGTATTTTAATGAAATTTGTATTATCAAGTATGTTATAATTCAAAATCTTATATTATCTAACTTTTATTTCTTTAGTTTAAAAGAAACCTCTAAAACAATAACTCAAACTTCAGTTTTGTTGTCACATAACATGCTTGCAGTTAAAAATATCTTAGCTTGTATTTCTTCTATTTCAATTCAGTTTCATCCATAATATTTTACAATGTCTTGACATGGTAGTATGGGTATAAGCCAATTACCAAACACATGTTTCACATTACATTTGGAGGAGACTTTGAAAGAGTAAGCTATAAATCTTTCTCCCATTCTGATAGTAGCCAGGCCCACAATCTAAAGCCCAAAGGAGATTTTTAGACTTTGAAGCTCGTGCTTATAACCGATAGAAAGAGCTAATTTTAAATTACAAACTTTAAACAG
>NW_013685905.1:1533-2247 GCF_000517525.1 Limulus polyphemus | reverse complement strand
AATACTGTGTACTGTCGATAAGAAGACACAAGATTTAATAATACTGTGTACTATCACTAACAAGCCACAAGATTTAACTATAGTGTGTACTGTCAATAAGAAGACACAAGATTTAACAATACTGTGTACTGTTAATAAAAGAAACAAGATTTAACGATACTGTGTACTATTAATAAGAAGACACAAGATTTAACGATACTGTGTACTGTCAATAAGAAGACACAAGATTTAACAATACTGTGTACTGTTAATAAAAGAAACAAGATTTAACGATACTGTGTACTGTCAATAAGAAGAAACAAGATTTAACGATACTGTGTACTGTCAATAAGAAGATAAAAGATTTAACAATACTGTGTACTGTCGATAAGAAGACACAAGATTTAATAATACTGTGTACTATCACTAACAAGCCACAAGATTTAACTATAGTGTGTACTGTCAATAAGAAGACACAAGATTTAACAATACTGTGTACTGTCAATAAGAAGACACAAGATTTAACTATACTGTGTACTGTCAATAAAAGAAACAAGATTTAACGATACTGTGTACTGTCAATAAGAAGACACAAGATTTAACGACACTGTGTACTGTCAATAAGAAGACACAAGATTTAACGACACTGTGTACTGTCAAAAAGAAGACACAAGATTTAACGATACTGTGTACTGTCAATAAGAAGACACAAGATTTACGATACTGTGTACTGTC
>NW_013685905.1:0-679 GCF_000517525.1 Limulus polyphemus | reverse complement strand
TGTGTACTATCACTAACAAGCCACAAGATTTAACGATAGTGTGTACTGTCAATAAGAAGACACAATATATAACGTTACTGGGTACTGTCAATAAGAAGACACAAGATTTAACGATAATGTGTACTGTCAGTAAGGTCGTAAATCTTGTGCCTTCTTATTGACAGTACACAGTATCGTAAATCTTGTGTCTTCTTATTGACAGTACACAGTATCGTTAAATCTTGTGTCTTCTTATTGACAGTACACAGTATCGTTAAATCTTGTGTCTTCTTATTGACAGTACACAGTATCGTTAAATCTTGTGTCTTCTTATTGACAGGACACATTATTGTTAAATCTTATGTTTTACTGTGTACTGTCGATAAGAAGACACAAGATTTAATAATACTGTGTACTATCACTAACAAGCCACAAGATTTAACGATAGTGTGTACTGTCAATAAGAAGACACAAGATTTAACAATACTGTGTACTGTCAATAAGAAGACACAAGATTTAACAATACTGTGTACTCTCACTAACAAGCCACAAGATTTAAAGATACTGTGTACTGTCAATAAGAAGACACAATATTTAACGATAGTGTGTACTGTCAATAAGAAGACACTAGATTTAACGATACTGTGTACTGTCAATAAGAAGACACAAGATTTACCGATACTGTGTACTGTCAATAAGA
>NW_013685904.1:1636-2518 GCF_000517525.1 Limulus polyphemus | reverse complement strand
TATCATGGGATTGATGCAGCACAACTTCCCGTAACTTTCTCGGTATTACTGTTTGCCAAGTTGTCACTTTCCTATCTCCAGACAAGAATACCAGCTTCAAGCTTCAACTGGTCCCATCGTGCCCAATAGTTCTTTGTCACAGGGCTTAAGCTAGACACCTTTTCCCAAGCAGGGCGCAAAATACTTGCTTGTAGGAAATCAATTATTGGCTTGAAATCTTGGTCTTTCTCCTGTTCTGCTTTAATATCTATACTTGGTTCCACTTCACCATCATCAACTCCTTCAGTCACTTTGACTTCAGCTTGGTGGCACCTGGTTAGTTCAACCTCTCTTTTGCAGCAATGTCTACAGTCATTTTTGCGGGGTCTTCGGCTCAGTCCGTCAGCATTTCCATGAGATTTTCCTTCTCTGAATTCAATATCATAATTATACTGGTCTATTTTTCCGATCCAACGTGTCAGTTGTTCCTCTGGGTTCTTTTATGATCTTAACCAGCGTAATGCAGCATGGTCTGTCCTGATGGTAAACCTGGCGCCATAAAGATAAGGATGGAAATATGTCAGAATCTTTACTATAGCAAGGAATTCCCTCCATGTTACACAGTAGTTCCTCTCTGGTCTACTCAGGACCCTACTGAAGTAGGCCACCACATGTTCGTTTTCGCCCACTTTCTGAGACAAAACTCCTCCAATTCCGACATTACTAGCATCACAATCCAGTATGTATGGCAGTGAGGGATTTGGAAGCTTTAAAAGTGGAGCCGAGGCCAATTTTTTTCAACATCTTGAAAGAATGCTGGCAAGAAACTGTCCATTCAAACATCTGGCCTTTTTTAGTCAAATCATGTAGTGGAGCAGCTATAGTTGCAAAGTCCTTCACAAA
>NW_013685904.1:0-511 GCF_000517525.1 Limulus polyphemus | reverse complement strand
TGGAAATATGTCAGACTCTTTACTATAGCAAGGAGTTCCCTCCGTGTTACACAGTAGTTCCTCTCTGGTCTACTCAACACCCTACTGAAGTAGGCCACCATATATTCGTTTTCGCCCACTTTCTGAGACAACACTCTTTCCAATTCCGACATTACTAGCATCACAATCCAGTATGTACGGCAGTGAGGGATCTGGAAGCTTTAAAAGTGGAGCAGAGGCCAATTTCCTTCAACGTCTTGAAAGCATGCTGGCAAGAAACTGTCCATTCAAACTTCTGGCCTTTTTTAGTCAAATCATGTAGTGGAGCAGCTATAGTTGCAAAGTCCTTCACAAACTTCCGGTAATAAGTACAGAGTCCCAAGAAACTTCTTATCCCTCCCACATAGTCTGGTGTTGGCCAGTCACGCACTGCTTTCACCTTATCAGGATCAGTTTGCACCCCATTCTCACTTACAATGTGGCCTAAGTAAAGCACATCTTTCTGGATCAAGTGACATTTCTTGGGATGAAG
>NW_013685903.1:0-1393 GCF_000517525.1 Limulus polyphemus | reverse complement strand
TACTGTGTGTGTATGTGTGGTGCAGGGTATCAATCCCAGGTGTCTACTGTGTGTGTATTTGTTGTGCAGGGTATCAATCCCGGGTAGCTACTGTGTGTGGTGCAGGGTTTCAATCCTGGGTGTCTACTGTGTGTGTATGTGTGGTGCAGGGTATCAATCCCGGGTGTTTACTGTGTCTGTAGGATTTCAATCCTTTCATTCTAAGTCAAAGATATATAACATTAGTTTGAAAACTCTAGGTGAAGAAAAATGTTGTACTGGAGAAGGTATCGAGGTAAAATATAACAGTGAGGCAGTGGACTCAAGGAACAGATTATGGATACTGTGACTGCTTTTATCATGGTTCCTGTGACTGCTTTTATCATGGTTCCTGTGACTGCTTTTATTACGGTTACTGCAACTGCTTTTATTACGGTTACTGCGATTACTTTTATTATGATTATTGCAACTGCTTTTATTACGGTTACTGTGATTACTTTTATCACGTTTACTGTGACTGCTTGTATTATGGTTACTGCACCTGCTTTTATTATGGTTACTGTGACTGCTTTTATTACGGTTACTGCGATTACTTTTATTATGATTATTGCAACTGCTTTTATCGTGGTTACTGCAACTGCTTTTATTATGGTTACTGTGACTGCTTTTATTACGGTTACTGTGACTGCTTTTATAATGGTTACTGCGATTACTTTTATCATGGTTACTGTGACTGCTTTTATTACAGTTACTGTGATTACTTTTATTATGATTATTGCAACTGCTTTTATTACGGTTACTGCGATTACTTTTATCACGGTTACTGTAACTGCTTTTATCACGGTTACTGTAACTGCTTGTATTATGGTTACTGTAACTGCTTTTATTACAGTTACTGTAACTGCTTTTATCATGGTTACTGTGACTGCTTGTATTATGGTTACTGTGATTACTTTTATCACAGTTCCTGTAACTGCTTTTATTATGGTTACTGCAACTGCTTTTATTATGGTTACTGTGACCGCTTTTATTATGGTTACTGTGATTACTTTTATTATGATTATTGCAACTGCTTTTGTCACGGTTACTGTAACTGCTTGTATCATGGTTACTGTGACTGCTTTTATTACGGTTACTGCTGCTTTATTATGATTACTGCGATTACTTTTATTACGGTTACTGCAACTGCTTGTATTACGGTTACTGCGAATACTTTTATCACAGTTACTGTGACTGCTTTTATTACGGTTACTGTAACTGCTTGTATTATGGTTACTGTAACTACTTTTATCACGGTTACTGTAACTGCTTGTATTACGGTTACTGCAACTGCTTGTATTATGGTTACTGTGATTACTTTTATCACAGTTCCTGTGACTGCTTTTATTATGGTTACTGCAACTGCTTTTATTAT
>NW_013685902.1:0-1393 GCF_000517525.1 Limulus polyphemus | reverse complement strand
ATGTATTATGGTAAGTAAGGTGGATTCCGGTAAGGTGGACAGAGTCAGGCTGAAGCTAAGTATTATGGTAAGTAAGGTGGACAGAGTCAGGCTGAAGCTAAGTATTATGGTAAGTAAGGTGGACAGAGTCAGGCTGAAGCTAAGTATTATGGTAAGTAAGGTGGACAGAGACAGGCTGAAGCTAAGTATTATGGTAAGTAAGGTGGACAGAGTCAGGCTGAAGCTAAGTATTATGGTAAGTAAGGTGGACAGAGTCAGGCTGAAGCTAAGTATTATGGTAAAGTAATGGTGGACAGAGTCAGGCTGAAGCTAAGTATTATGGTAAGTAAAATGGACAGAGTCAGGCTGAAGCTAAGTATTATGGTAAGTAAAATGGACAGAGTCAGGCGAAGCTAAGTATTATGGTAAGTAAGGTGGAGTCAGGACAGAGTCAGTTATAGAAAAGTTCTCAAAATGTATTCACAAAAGCGAAGAAGGTATTGCTCAGCCGAAACCTATAAGTAACGGATAAGTCCTAAGTAGAACAGCATGTTGAAGATACTTGGAGCAGATAACGGATAAGCTCTAAGTAGAACAGCAGGTTGAAGATACTTGGAGATGATAACGGATAACCTCCAAGTATCTTCAACATGCTGTTCTACTTAGAGCCCGTTATCAGCTCCAAGTATCTTCAACATGCTGTTCTACTTAGAGCTTATCCGTTATCATCTCCAAGTATCTTCAACCTGCTGTTCTACTTAGAGCTTATCCGTTATCAATAAGCTGTAAGTAGAACAGCAGGTTGAAGATACTTGGAGGTGATAACGGAGAAGCCCTATACTGAAAATATTGAAAGTGAGGTCGCAGTCTACATTTCCAAGTGACAAATAAGGCCTAAGTACAGTTACTCGAAAGGTTGAATCTTTAAGTAAGGAAGGTAAGATCTTGCTGGTATTATCAAAGAAGTTAAGGAAGCTGCTGTTGGTCAGACGTAACTCTGGTCAGATGGGCTTCTGTCCATAATGCTTGTACCTCCCTTGGCGGAAATGATAAGTGTTGGAGAGTCTAGTCCATCAGGAACTGCGGTGTAACTAAGTGTGAGGGGCTCCAGGTCGGCTTTGGTCCTTTTACATGGATCCTGAACAAAGTGAGAAACACCTGTATACTGGATTGAATTCCCTCCAATACAACACTTATATTTCACTATATATATATTACAGTTAAATGTATTAAAGATATTGTACTATTTAAAGTACTGTTTAACTCTACAATCTATCTAGCTATAAGGAAACACCCAAACAAACACAGTATCTAAAGTACTGTTTAACTCTACAATCTACCTAGCTATAAGGAAACACCCAAACAAACACAGTATCTAAAGTACTGTTTAACTCTACAATCTACCTAGCTATAA
>NW_013685901.1:0-1394 GCF_000517525.1 Limulus polyphemus | reverse complement strand
GGTAGTTTATTTTCATATAATTGCTTTAGATGTTACCTGTTCTTGTTCTGTGTTCATAGATGAAACAATAATCCTAAAAATGCAAAAAGAAAACACCTTATTATTTACTATAGATAATAATAACCAACATGCGGACAGTTAAAAAATGTATATAACAACTGAACTTACTTTTTGATTGTAAAGTAGCATTGATACACTTATGGTGAGGATATCAGTACTGTGTTTTTATACGTGAATGAGTGTGTAGAATTTGGTGATTATATAATGTAGTCCGAGTACAAGTTATGATGGTACTTAACAGGTTTCTGGATATCATGAATGATAGAGTTGTTATTATGGTACTTGACAGGTATGTGGATATAAAATGGGCCGAGGAATTAACAAACATCATTACAGAATGAAAGATGAATGGCGTAATTATAAAAAAAACTAAGAAAAAAAATAACGAAATAACTTCTTGAGGAAGAAGAAGATAAAATGACTTATGGATTTGACTTCATGACCACCCGTTGACCACACGTTAGAATACAAAACTATGGGATGTAATGGTCTACTTGAAATGCCACTTACTTTGAAACTTGAATATTTTTCGAGTTTATATAAAGTAATTAACCTTTTTTTTTTGATTTAGTAAAAGTTTTTTAATTCCTAAGATTATTTTGTAAACATTTTTTCTGTTCACTCACACACTTTTAATTCTTTTCTGCCTGATCCAGTATTTCTGTGATTCTGTGACTATAGGATACAGTGTGATTGTCTTGAAACGGTTTGATGAGATATTATGATAAACCAGAAAACTTACCACTGTTAATTTACTCTGATATCTACTGGCACTTTCGAGGGAAAACAGAGGACTGTTGTGGCCCACCTGCTTTTCCCAGTCACCATGGAAATCGTAGGTCATCACGTTCATCATATCCAGATACCTGTCAAGTACCATAATTACAACCCTATTATTCATGATATCCAGATACCTGTCAAGTACCATAATAACAACCCTATCATTCGTGAATGACTGAAATGTAGCTGTACTCTGTGGGACTATGCAGCGATTTAACATCTGTAATGATGTTTGTTAATTCCTCGACCCATTGTAATGACTGAAATGTAGCTGTACTCTGTGGGACTATGCAGCGATTTAGCATGAGGTCAGCAATCCAATTTCATGTCGCATCTGGTCATTTTTTGTAACGTGCTCCTCCCCTATTAACCCTGGCCACTACTCTGATTTGTAACGTAATCTTCGGAAGAGAAGTCGTGTTAGTAAATAACCGTGTCATCTAATTTATACAGTGGTCTTTGTGTCGCCAACACCAAAATCTTGTGTTCATGTAGATCGTGTAGACTGGTTACGTCAAATATAACCCAGAGAGAGAGATTTAAGTTTAAATAAG
>NW_013685900.1:0-1394 GCF_000517525.1 Limulus polyphemus | reverse complement strand
CACGTCTCACCTTAACGTAAGACTGACTGTTGTCTCTTACTTACACCAACTTATATCAGGTATACTTGATAAAATCTCCTGTTGTTCTCGACACCGTATAAGGGCATCTTACTTCTAATTACTAGTTTGCTATTAATTAAGAATCTGAAGATTCTGTATAAAAAGAAATCAGTTTTAGATAAATTAATATTTTAACGTCTGACAAAATTATCTATCATTTGGTATTTACATTATCGTTGTTAATGTTCAGTTTGATTAGTCCTGTTTTTACTCACAGCATGGATGTAAATAATAGCTTGTTACATTAGTAATTTCTAAACTTTTCAGTGTCAACTCTTTCCCATATTACGCGCCGTGATAAACATTTCCTTGGAATAGGTTATAATTTTAAAACATAACACATTTTTATATTCACATGCCCTGGTTATTCGTCGTTAGGCCTTGGTTAACAACTATATTTATGCAAGCTTTGTTCTCCAATATGCATAAATAATTATTATTTTCTTTTCATTTGCTACAATTTAAAAAAAAAAAAGATTAATTTCTGTTGTACGAAAACATTTTATTTTATCTTTAAAATAGGTTTGATTTCAATTCTCCGAATATCAACATCTGGGCTAAAGGACTAATATAAATAATTACACAGCTAAGCCTATATACTGAAATATAGTATTGTAGATTTTCCATCGACTATTCAAAAAGAGAAGTAAAGAACGCAATTCATCAAACATATCTTTCATATTTTGCTGAAAGTACTGAATACAAATATAATATGATTAATATCCGATCCTTTTCGTTAGAGAAATTTTCTCTGGTGAAAAATATCATGGATGAGTCGACTACATTTGTGTATAACACCTTTTTTAACATATCTTTCACAATATTAGGCCTGACAGTAAAACTCACGAGAAGGGGTATTGATGTTAAAGAATCATACCAGCCTCGAGCCAGTACTTCAGCCTTTTCGTTTTCTTAATCTCGTAAGATAAAGAAGTAGCACATTTTTATAAAAAAAGCTCATGTTTTCACGTCAATATCTTTGCTATTTCAGCCCATTTATATTTGTTGTAGGTTTTGGGATCTTGTATAATGAAACGGATAGTTATCTGTTCATTGCTATAAGATGGTGAAAATTGATAATTATACTAACTTTAACAAACAGAAATCCACCTTCTCACAGTAATTCCTTCTGTAGTTCACAGGGAAAATATCTCTTGATTTACCCCGTAGTTCACAGGGAAAATATCTCTTGATTTTCCCCGTAGTTCACAGTGTTTAGATTTTGGTTCTGTACCTGATTGTTCAGGATTTATTTCAGGTAGTTTTATAGAACTTCTGGTATTTACGTGTAGTTTTATATAACCCAACAACTCCCTGTATTTATGAGTAGTTTT
>NW_013685899.1:0-1395 GCF_000517525.1 Limulus polyphemus | reverse complement strand
CACTGACACCAGAGGCTGTTAATATCTAAATTGTCTCATTTTTCTTCATAAACACTACATTGAATCTGGTTTACACGTATTTTATGTTCTCCTTTTTTACTATACAACATTGATAAAAAGAGTATACACCTTGTGTGGGTGAGGTTTTCATCAACGAAAATATTCTGATGATAAGAATAATCAAGCATGTGCATAGTCCAAGCTTTTTTTCTGCCTGCATAAATTGTTTTCTAGGATTACAGGTTTCACTTTCGGGGTGGTTGTGCTGTACTGATATCTTTCTTTAAGAAATAAGTGTTACATACATAAGTTGCGGAGTTTTCGTATAGTTAATTATATATATCTATATAAATAAAGGTCAATATGCGTGAGTATCTGTTGTATATACGTTTCTACATTTCTTGATCAATTGGCACCAAACTTGATACAGGATGACATGAGGGGGGTGAAACCCCCCATCTGATTTCATATTGATAGAATTATTGAAAACAGTATTTCTTTCTTTTCAGTATTGGTACCTTTATGCATTTTTATTGTACTTTTAATGATAAGAAGAAAAAAATAGAACCACAATTTTCTATCGTTTGTTACAAACGAGTTTTTATTTCAACCGTCCAATGAAGAACACACTAAAATGATGAAACCATCTAATAAGGGTAATGAGAGAAATGTCAGAGGTGGAAGAGGGATTTCAAGTAATGAAGAGTTAGGAATGGGAACAAAACAACAGGAAAAAGAGCAGTGTGGACAAAATAACCACAGACCTTATGGTCAGGACAGAGTTTATTGATCAGGAGTGACTCATGAGTGAGATGTGTAAAGAAATGATACACACGACAACAATTTTTTTTAAAATCTTAATTACATGGAATTTATTAATAATAGTGTTTATTGTTTTGTTATAATAATTTTGTTAAATTAGATCTAAACCATGTTACTCTTTGTTGCAAGTCGAATTTATTTATCAATGAAATGGTTTATTGGGTGTTTAATTTTAAAACGTTTAGACATATTTAACGTTTGCCAAATCGTATCATACAACAGAACAAAAAAAACAACAACAAAAAAAAACTCAACGAGATTGGTTAAAACACATATACCTAAACAAAAACAAATCTACTGAATACCTTATTTAAAAAGTACATAAACTTGATGTGTACGATGTTTAACGATGTCATCTTTCTCTAAAAACAATTTTCTTTTAGTTGGGAGCTACTAACAAGAAATATAGTTTTAAGGCAAACGTTATTAACATTAGGATTTAAGTCTACAGTAATATTTTCAGGTCGTCTACATTTGTTAGAATATTTCCTCACCACCCCTGCCGCACACATGTAACTTTTTATAGTACAATTATAATTAGAACAAACAGTTACTATTTGGGCATAAAGCAGT
>NW_013685898.1:0-1395 GCF_000517525.1 Limulus polyphemus | reverse complement strand
AGCACATGTTTCATTCTAGGATGATTTATAGTTCTTTTTCTGGTTCTTGGTATTGTAGTTTGGTCAAGTTTACACTACAAAATGATTCACTGGCTCTGCATTAATGATGTTGTGTCCAGTTTGCTGAGCTTTTATTTAGTACACAGAGAATTTTCCGGTGATACTTCCCACACTTACACAATGCCATTTTAAGGCTTTGTCCATATTATGATCAATTTTACACATTTACACACAAATCGCTCGTGTAGGTTTAAACAAAGTCCTTAGTTCACACTACAGCCTATTGCAGTAATAATGACTTTCCTCTCCGTATATTTTACATTGTAAATACCGTACAGTGTTCATTGTTATCTCACTTTCAGCTCTATTAACTAGTATTCTCAACACATTCTTATAGTAATTCAAAGGTAAACCTAGCATAAAGTCACATAAACTTCGTAATCACTGGAGATTCATGAACCAATTATACAGAAAAATGTATTGATTTGCTTTGGACTGAAAGAAAGATATTAGAATCGGTATGACCCTAAATAAAGTAAAAAAGAAACTTTATTACTGAAAATTAACAGAAGAATGGTTCTTTGTAAGACAGGGGTTAAGTGGTGGAGAGTTAAGATTGAACAAATATATTCAAAAATTAAAAGTAAATAAAAAAAACGTATTTACTTAAAGTAAAATTAGAATACGTTCTAATTAAAGTAAAGATATACCACGCATTGAAAAAAGCAGTGAAAAAAGCAGATAAAACATATATAACATATATATAAAGGATCTACAAGACAATTCAAAAGTAGTATTTTAACATATTTCTTAACACTTCTTTTAGTGTGGAAAAACGTTGAAATTATACTTGGTATGATATTTATTTTATTGTTGCTGCTAATGGAGTATTCACTTCTGTGAGGATTGTTATATTCCAAACCATGAAGTCAAATTGTGTTGGAATGAATATTCTTAACAAACTACGAAACAATTTTCTACAAAACACATAACACTTTTCTATCATTGCAGTACTAATTTTGATAATCACTTTTTCCGAGAAATGTTCAAATATTGAAGGGTACCACAAACTGAAATCTAATGAAGGACATTCATATAGGATATACAGTTTGATCATCTCCCATCAGTACACTTATATAGCTTGTGAAATATTAATTCAGTGATTGGTTGGGCCCTTGGAATAAGGTATGTATGATTATACAACTGTAGCCTACTGCTCCATGGGGTTGATTATTGGTTTTGGTTATTTTTTCCTAACAAAAGTTTATTTTGTGTTAAAAATAGATACGTATATATATATATCGACAAAAAAGCATTTACAAAAAGAAAATATACATGTATGTTTGGTTACAGATATGTAAATGTGTGGAATTATGAACTATAACGTAAAAACAG
>NW_013685897.1:0-1395 GCF_000517525.1 Limulus polyphemus | reverse complement strand
CCAACTATAACTATACCCGTATCTTGGTCATCACCAAACGTTGTTGAAACTTTACAAACATAATCACCATCTTGTACTACATTCTCCACAGTAAGTTCACTGACGTATCTTTTGTTGTTGTTTACGTAGATCGTTGGTGTTTGTAAACCCCAAGTTGAACTATTGGACAATGTCATGTCTTTATTTGACCACTTTATTGTAGGTTTCTCTTCACTGAAACCAACACATACTACTGTAGCACTTTCACTTTTTGTAACAGTTTGTTCTTTAGGGATAAAATCAGTGATGACTGGAGAGCCTCCTTTTATATAAAATAAACTAAAACAAGTCTCAGGGTGAGAAAATAATTTAAACGTAAAACATGTACAATAAAGCTCAATAATTTATACTTAAAATAATTATAAAAAACAAGAAGTAGAACCAGTTAATATAAATGTTTATTTTAATTACGTATTGTAGACTTAACCCTACTTAGGTAAATAAACAGGATAACAAACATGTTAAATGTTGTAAGTCTTGTTTTAAGAGAGGGGTTTGGATCAAGTACTAGCATTATGATACTTTTATGGACGTCTACTCTTTTTGTTGACTTTAATCTGTATTCAAAGAAGACAACAATTATAATATACAAAGAGATTATTTTATTAGGTCTAGGTTGAACCCATATTATTAATACTTAATTTAATAGTACAAATTGCTATCGTCATGTGTCGCTTGGTGTTTCACTTACCACTAGACCTAACTTACTTAGGGGTACAGAAAGTAGACAACTGATATCTTTAGAGTGGTTTTAGTAATTGATTCTGCAAGTTTTTTTGTATATTTAATTGCGTAAGCTTATGCGTCACGTTCTAGGTAAGTAAGATTAGACGTCACGAGCTGGTAATTAACCTGTAATTACTCATGTAATCAGACACTAGTGAACTGGGGGAATCAAAACTTCTGACGAGATCGTCTGAGTTAGATGTTCTGGATAATGTGACTTCATCTGTGTGTTAAGACACTGTATCAACTGGTAAGGGATAGACAGTAGACTTACGAAAAAATTAAAGACGAACTATGTTGTCATGGGGTGTGAAGTTATATTGTGAATATAACAAAGATCAGATAATTGGAATAACCGTAATTGAAGAATATTATAAAGTTTGGTACTCTGTCTAGTAAGAATATCATAACGAACTTTGAGCAGCCATCTCTTATTCCCCTCCACACAGAGATATAATTAATTCAGACTTCCTTAGCAACCTAAAATCATCAAACTGTTAATGAATTCAGACTGTTCTAACTAGATAATGTATTATATTATTAAACTTCAAGATATGTTTTATATCTTAATATTAAAATAATATACTTTAATGTATGGGGAAGAGGATGAGGTGAGTGCTGTCCTCTACT
>NW_013685896.1:0-1395 GCF_000517525.1 Limulus polyphemus | reverse complement strand
CCCACAACAGGTATCAAAACCTAGTTTTTAGTGTTATAAGCCTTCAGGTTTATGCTCAGTCACTGGGGGCACTTTTGGACCAGCTGTATAAATATAAGAAACGAACAAAATAACACAGTCTTAAAGGACAAGTAAAGTCTTAAAGTAACAGTAAAGTCTTAATATACCAGTGAAGTTCCCTTAAAGTATCAGTAAAGTCTTAAAGTACCAGTAAAGTCTTAATATACCAGTGAAGTAGCCTTAAAGTACCAGTAAAGTTGCCTTAAAGTATCAGTAAAGTCTTAAAGTAACAGTAGTCTTAATATACTAGTGAAATAGTCTTTTATACCAATGAAGTAGCCTTAAAGTATCAGTAAGGTAGTCTTAAAGGACAAGTAAAGTCTTAAAGGACCAGTAAAGTAGCCTTAAAGTATCAGTAAAGTCTTAAAGTACCAGTAAAGTAGTCTTAAAGTAACAGTAAAGTCTTAATATACCAATGAAGTAGTCTTAAAGTACCAGTAAAGTTGCCTTAAATTATCAGTAAAGTCTTAAAGTACCAGTAAAGTAGTCTTAAAGTATCAGTAAAGTCTTAAAGTACCAGTGAAGTACCCTTAAAGTACCAGTAAAGTAGTCTTAAAGTACCAGTAAAGTCTTAAAGTACCAACTTTACTGGTACTTTAAGGCTACTTCACTGGTATATTAAGACTTTACTGCCTTAAAGTATCAGTAAAGGTTTAAAGTACCAGTAAAGTAGTCTTACAGTATCAGTAAAGTCTTAAAGTACCAGTAATGTAGTCTTAAAGGACAAGTAAAGTCTTAAAGTACCAGTAAAGTAGTCTTAAAGTACCAGTAAAGTCTTAAAGTACCAGTGAAGTAGCCTTAAAGTATCAGTAAAGTCTTAAAGTACCAGTAAAGTAGTCTTAAAGTAACAGTAAAGAATTAATATACCAATGAAGTAGTCTTAAAGTATCAGTAAAGTCTTAAAGTACCAGTAAAGTTGCCTTAAAGTATCAGTAAAGTCTTAAAGTACCAGTAAAGTAGTCTTAAAGTAACAGTAAAGTCTTAAAGTACCAGTAAAGTAGTCTTAAAGTATCAGTAAAGTCTTAAAGTACCAGTAAAGTAGTCTTAAAGTATCAGTAAAGTCTTAAAGTACCAGTAAAGTAGTCTTAAAGGACAAGTAAAGTCTTAAAGTATCAGTAAAGTTGTCTTAAAGTATCAGTAAAGTCTTAAAGTAACAGTAAAGTCTTAATATACCAGTGAAGTTGCCTTAAAGTATCAGTAAAGTCTTAAAGTACCAGTAAAGTAATCTTAAAGTATCAGTAAAGTCTTAAAGTACCAGTAAAGTAGTCTTAAAGGACAAGTAAAGTCTTAAAGTATCAGTAAAGTTGTCTTAAAGTATCAGTAAAGTCTTAAAGT
>NW_013685895.1:1755-2415 GCF_000517525.1 Limulus polyphemus | reverse complement strand
ACAAGATTTAACGATACTGTGTACTGTCAATAAGAAGACACAAGATTTAACGATACTGTGTACTGTCAATAAGAAGACACAATATTTAACGATAATGTGTACTGTCAATAAGAAGACACGATTTAGAAATACTGTGTACTATCTATAAAAAGACACAAGATTTAACGATACTGTGTACTGTCAATAAGAAGACACAAGATTTAACGATACTGTCTACTGTCAATAAGAAGACAAAAGATTTAACGATACTGTGTACTTTCAATAAGAGGACACACGATTTAACAATACTGTGTACTGTCAATAAGAAGAAACAAGATTTAACGATACTGTGTACTGTCAATAAGAAGACACAAGATTTAACGATACTGTGTACTGTCAATAAGAAGACACAAGATTTAACGATACTGTGTACTCTCAATAAGAAGACACAAGATTTAACAATACTGTGTACTGTCAATAAGAAGACACAAGATTTAACAATACTTTGTTCTGTCAATAAGAAGACACAAGATTTGATGATATTGTGTACTGTCAATAAGAAGACACAAGATTTAACAATACTGTGTTCTGTCAATAAGAAGACACAAGATTTATAAATACTGTGTACTATCAATAAGAACACACAAGATTTAACAATACTGTGTACTGTCAATAAGAAGT
>NW_013685895.1:0-735 GCF_000517525.1 Limulus polyphemus | reverse complement strand
TCAATAAGAAGACACAAGATTTAACAATACTGTGTACTGTCAATAAGAAGACACAAGATTTAACGATACTGTGTACTGTCAATAAGAAGACACAAGATTTAACGATACTGTGTACTGTCAATAAGAAAACACAAGGTTTAACGATACTGTGTACTGTCAATAAGAAAACACAAGATTTAACAATACTGTGTACTGTCAATAAAAAGACACAAGATTTAACCATACTGTGTACTGTCAATAAGAAGACATAAGATTTAACAATACTGTGTTCTGTCAATAAGAAAACACAAGGTTTAACGATACTGTGTACTGTCAATAAGAAAACACAAGATTTAACAATACTGTGTACTGTCAATAAAAAGACACAAGATTTAACCATACTGTGTACTGTCAATAAGAAGACACAAGATTTAACAATACTGTGTTCTGTCAATAAGAAGACACAAGATTTATAAATACTGTGTACTATCAATAAGAACGCACAAGATTTAACAATACTGTGTACTGTCAATAAGAAGTCACAATATTCAAAGATAATGTATACCGTCAGTATGAAAACACAAGATTTAACAATAATATGTCCTGTCGATAAGAAGACACAAGATTTAACGATACTGTGTACTGTCAATAAAAAGACACAAGATTTAACAATACTGTGTACTGTCAATTAGAAGACACAAGATTTAACAATACTGTGTTCTGTCAATAAGAAGACACAAGATTTATAAATACTGT
>NW_013685894.1:0-1395 GCF_000517525.1 Limulus polyphemus | reverse complement strand
TGTAAGTCCGCATACATACCGCTGTACTACTGGGGGAGGGGCTAGTTTTATATAGAGGGAGCTACAATTAATGTGAAACTTTTGTACAAACGAAAGTATCAAAAATTATAGTTCCAAAATAATCAAAAATGCAGTGAACTTGGTATCAATAATGTTAAAATTGACCTTTCCACTGGTACAGTTGTTAAAATTGACCTTTCCACTGGTACAGTTGTTAAAATTGACCTTTCCACTGGTACCAGTTGTTAAAATTGATCCTTCCATTGGTATCACTGGTGTTTAAGTTGATCGTTTCACTGGTACCACTGATGTTAAAGTTTATCCTTCCACTGGTACCACTGATGTTAAAGTTGACCGTTCTACTGGTACCAGTGATGTTAAAGTTGACCGTTCCACTGGTACCACTGATGTTAAAGTTGACCTTTCCACTGGTACCAGTTGTTAAAATTGATCCTTCCATTGGTATCACTGATGTTAAAGTTTATCCTTCCACTGGTACCACTGATGTTAAAGTTGATCCTTCTACTGGTACCATTGGTGTGAAAGTTTACCCTTCTACAGAAAAAACAGAAGGCACTTAACTTTGCAAAAACCCATTAAATGTGCAACCTATATATGAAGAAGGGTGCTTCGATCTGATGAGTCAAAGCATGAGATTCTTGGAACCAATATACTGGTATATGCCAGTACGTCGTCGCAATAGTCGAAAGGGATTAAAGGAAAATTGCCTGCAACCTTCGGTTAAGAATAGTGGAGGTAGCACTCAAGTAATTGGATTGGTTAGCCACATCTAAAGATTGTGATTTCTACTGTATTAGTGAAGTCCTGGATTCTGCTCCATATCAGAAAATCGCAATTATTTAAGTTTGTAAAAAAGTAAATAAATATTATTAGGTCTTTTAAATTTAAATGACTCTGTTATGTTCAAGTACAAAATATAGCTTCAAGATGTATAAGTTACTGGAAGCTTGAGGCCCAAATAATGAATAATACAGTTGTATTTCGAAATGTCATGGAGAATGTATTGATCTTAAAGAAGCTGTAGAAACAATTAACATAAATAAACTTTTCACAATTTGCAGAAAAAAATCAACATATTTAACTGGTATTATATGCATAAATGTCTTCCTGGCGTCTTGGGTTGTGTTTGGCATTTTTGGTATATTAATACAGAGAATAAGGCGCTGCAGTAAAATGATATCAATGTAATAATCGAGTTTAAAAAGGCTCCTCATTTTGGTATATTAATACAGAGAATAAGGTGCTGTAGTAAAATGATATTAGTGTAATAATCGAGTTTAAAAAGGCTCGTCATTTTGGTATATTAATACAGAGAATAGGGTTCTGCAGTAAAATGATATCAGTGCAATAATCGGGTAAAAAAGGCTCCTCATT
>NW_013685893.1:0-1395 GCF_000517525.1 Limulus polyphemus | reverse complement strand
TATAATTGTTATACAGGAGGAGGAGTTTAAAACAATTTCTTATAATTGTCATACAGGAGGAGTTTAAAACAATTTCTTATAATTGTCATACAGGAGGAGAAGTTTAAAACAACTTATTATGATTGTCATACAGGAGGAAGAGTTTAAAACAATTTCTTATGATTGTCATACAGGAAGAGTTTAAAACAATTTCTTATAATTGTCATACAGGAGTTTAAAATAATTTCTTATAATTGTCATACAGGAGGAGGAGTTTAAAACAATTTCTTATAATTGTCATACAGGAGGAGTTTAAAACAATTTCTTATAATTGTCATACAGGAGGAGTTTAAAACAATTTCTTATAATTGTCATACAGGAGGAGGAGTTTAAAACAATTTCTTATAATTGTCATACAGGAGGAGTTTAAAACAATTTCTTATGATTGTCATACAGGAGGAGTTTAAAACAATTTCTTATAATTGTCATACAGGAAGAGTTTGAAACAACTTCTTATAATTGTCATACAGGAGGAGTTTAAAACAACTTCTTATGATTGTCATACAGGAGGAGGAGTTTAAAACAACATCTTATGATTGTCATACAGGAGGAGGAGTTTAAAACAACATCTTATAATTGTCATACAGAAGGAGGAGCTTAAAACAATTTCTTATAATTGTCATACAGGAGGAGTTTAAAACAACATCTTATGATTGTCATACAGGAGGAGGAGTTTAAAACAACATCTTATAATTGTCATACAGGAGGAGGATTTTAAAACAATTTCTTATAATTGTCATACAGGAGGAGTTTAAAACAACATCTTATGATTGTCATACAGGAGGAGGAGTTTAAAACAACATCTTATGATTGTCATACAGGAGGAGGAGTTTAAAACAATTTTTTATGATTGTCATACAGAAGGAGGAGCTTAAAACAATATCTTATAATTGTCATACAGGAGGAGTTTAAAACAACTTCTTATGATTGTCATACAGGAGGAAAAGTTTAAAACAACATCTTATAATTGTCATACAGGAGGAAAAGTTTAAAACAACTTCTTATGATTGTCGTACAGGAGGAGTTTAAAACAACTTCTTATGATTGTCATACAGGAGGAGTTTAAAACAACATCTTATGATTGTCATACAGGAGGAGGAGTTTAAAACTTTAAAACAATTTCTTATGATTGTCATACAGGACTCTTCCTCCTGTATGACAATCATAAGACGTTGTTTTAAACTCCTCCTCCTGTATGACAATCATAAGAAATTGTTTTAAACTACTCCTTTAAAACAATTTCTTATGATTGTCATACAGGAGGAGGAGTTTAAAACAACTTCTTATAATTGTCATACAGGAGGAGGAGTTTAAAACAATTTTTTATAATTGTCATACAGGAGGAGGAGTTTAAAA
>NW_013685892.1:0-1395 GCF_000517525.1 Limulus polyphemus | reverse complement strand
GTTTAAATGTTGAGAAATCACATTGTCGCTTGAGATTGTGACAACTGTCCCGTGGTCCATAGTTTAAATAGCAAGAACAGCTTGAGTTTAACTAGTAGTATGATTTTCAATTTAACGAGTTTTGTTTAAATTGTTGGTTTTGTTTGATGTTTATTTATATACTGGATTTTTTCGTGTTTATTTATATTGCTCAGTTTGTTTGTTGCTAAACTTCGCGTGTAGCGTTTCATTTGCTTAGTTTGCTCCGTGTTAAACTTCACGTTATTGTAGGTTTTGTTCCCTGCTAAATTTAAGGCGTATTGTTTGCATAGGTTTGTTTCGTGTTAGATTTATTGTATATTGTTTATATTGTTGAATTTGTTTCGTGTTTATTGCACTCTGATAAACAAATTCAACATAGTATTTGATTTAATATTGGCGCCACTCTTTCTTCTGAGGATAGAAAGCATTTCAATTTTACATTACTGACCAATTTTTAACAGAGCATCTCCATCTGTCTGGGTCGGAGTTTGGTCGTGTTGTTTTTCGCGACCTGGAAGGGTCAGGTGCAATCTAGACCTCTTCCTCCCCACGATTTATATTTTTACTGAAAAACACTGTAAGAGAGCTTCACAAAATTAGGGCTCAAACACTGATTTTACTTCCATCATAGGGGCCATATCAATGAATGTTATACTGTAGCATTTAGTGCTTCATTAACACTTCTCTTCATTTGGTTATGTAATAACATATCTCAAACAGGATTGACCGTCAGCAACATTATGGGCGTGTTGCTATGTGTAAGTTGCTGGGTTTTATAATAGGAGTACGTCATTTACTCCAGGTGGCGTGAAAATCTATTAACTGTATTCTATATTAGTATGATAAATAAAACATTTTCATTAGATTTGTATGTAAGTGTATTCTATATCAGTATGATAAATAAAACATTTTCATTAGATTTGTATGTAAGTGTATTGTATATCAGTATGATAAATAAAATATTTTCATTAGATTTGTATGTAAGTGTATTCTATATCAGTATGATAAATAAAACATTTTCATTAGATTTGTATGTAAGTGTATTGTATATCAGTATGATAAATAAAACATTTTCGTTAGATTTGTATGTAAGTGTATTGTATATCATTATGATAAATAAAATATTTTTCATTAGATTTGTATGTAAGTGTATTGTATATCATTATGATAAATAAAACATTTTCATTAGATTTGTATGTAAGTGTATTGTATATCATTATGATAAATAAAATATTTTCATTAGATTTGTTTTGTTTCATCTACAAACAAATTTATTATTATATATGAAGATTACTATTTTCTACATCAACAAACTCAATGAAATTTAAATTATTAAAATCATATATGTTCAGTTTACCAGATCTAACTTAAAAC
>NW_013685891.1:0-1395 GCF_000517525.1 Limulus polyphemus | reverse complement strand
ATCTAGTCTATCAGTTCAAATCAGGGATGGTTAACGCTTGTGTTGCTTTAAACGAAAAGTCTAAAAATACAAATACAAAACATCATTCTGTTTTCGTATAATTTAATGACCGATCTAAACCACTATCTGAGAAAAGTCTGTGTGTGCCCGCATAGAACTGACGAACCAATGGTTCGATTGTCACAAAACGTATCATATACCTTTAGGACCCTCAGGGGAGTGACCTAAGAGGATCTAACCCTCCATGTTACCCTCGGAGGTTGAACGAGTACCTCAACCACTGTATCCTACTTATTCAGATACTTACATTACTAAGATACATTTCATTCCTCTGTATAGGAGAATAACTTGTTGAGACTTGTCTCACAAGTGTGTTATGACACAGTACTTCCACACCGTTGTCATTTCCTGTCAATACAGAGAAATGTTTCTTTGTTTTACGTCAAGTGGGAAGATTGAAGCTGGGGGCTACTGGGATCAATATCATTCATCCATCATCTAATGCTAGACGTATGAATTACTCAGTAATAGCTCTGCTCAAATTTTGTAAGATCATGCCTGACGTCAGTGACATGAAAGCACGAGGTGATTATAATAAAAACGGGAAGTGACGTAGCGGGTAATTAAAATAAAAACGGGAAGTGACGTAGCGGGTAATTATAATAAAAACAGGAGTTGACGTAGCGGGTAATTATAATAAAAACAGGAGGTGACGTACCAGGTGATTATAATAAAAACACGAAGTAACGTAACTATGGGGATTATAATAAAATCAGGAGGTGACGTAACTATGAATACCTGTCTAATCAAGGTCAGGCTGTTGCAGACAGATCTATAAACTGTCACAGTAGGTGAAGCTGAATTTCGATTTTTTGAAAACGACGCCCGTTTGTTTTCAATAAACAACTGAGTAACTGTGCGACTATTTATTCTTTGCTATTTTATGTGAAATATATCAGATATGTATACAGTTCTTCCATTATTTCAGCCATGTTTGTCTCATCTTTCAATTATTGTTGTCTTGTTTACTTACCATTTCTTGATTAGTTCAAGCTCACCATTTTGTTTTTTGTTGTTGGAGGGGGGTTACTTTGTCATGTCTGGTTTGTCGTTTTGTTCACACCGTATTGAAATATCGCGTTGTTTGTTACGTAATCAGTAAAATACGGATAACATAAATTTAAAAATTTAAAAAAGAAACACAGTGAGATGAAAGATATATAAAAGTTCAGATTGAGTTTATCTATCCCAAGTGTTTGTTATTAAAACACAAAGCTATTTGTACTCTGACCACCGCCGATAGCGAAACCAGATTTTTTTTTATATCATATGTAATATACAGTTATATACAACAGAATATACACCTCTATTCAACAGAAGATATACAGTTCAGTA
>NW_013685890.1:0-1395 GCF_000517525.1 Limulus polyphemus | reverse complement strand
TTGTCTCAGGTGTTATCATTTCTCTGGACTCTCCACCGCATCCCCCCCTTTTCTTCTAGAGGAGTGTGAGAGTCCTTACCACTTTCCACTTCCAAGCCACTGGGGTGGTGGACCATGGCGGCATCCTCCTGAATGGGTTAATGAAATAAAAACAAAATATAGACATGATTATAAAACCCTTCAATTAAGAGTAGAATGGTGGTGTTCTGTTTGTGTAGATGGTGTGATATCTTCCAATAAGCAAAAAAAATAAATGGGAGTGAGCCGTCAAAATTCCAGCTCACCCCTTAGATTGGAATCCCTCATTCTACCTCCACCTGGATGTTGGTTCCCAGTAGCTTGGGTTTTGGATTATGAGTTGAATCAATTAACGTAAGTCCTCACACATGTATTACAGATGTCTATGTTCCTCCCTCATTTATACTCCATCAGTGTTGTGGGTCACGGTGAAGGTACTTGTACATTATTACGTACCTCTCATAGTATATAATAATCAGTCACTAGTTAAATTGTTGGTATGTATAATACCAGTCAGGAAGGTTACACGATCAATCTTTCCCTTGTAGAATTAAAATCCTAAACTCGTGTGTGGGGCTGAAGAGAAACAGCAGTTTCTGAGCACCTGTGGTTGTCCTTCAGGTTCCTTTGGGCTTGTGAGATATAAAACCTAAATTACTGCCAAGTCAGTTAGTTCCAGAAACCCGACATCGAGTATCGAAAAGATGTCTGCATAATGTAAACCATCACAATCAAAATTGAAATTGATCAGAACTACCCCAAGCGCAGTAACATACTCAGAATAATGAGCATCGAGGAATAGCGGAAGGGGAAGAACCATGAGGTTAAAGACTTGACTCTAACTTAAGTTTAGAATTTTAATGCTACAAGGGAAAGATTGATCGTATAACCTTCCTGATTATTATATACTATGAGAGGTAACATGAGGTTAAAGACTTGACTCTAACTTAAGTTTAGGATTTTAATGCTACAAGGGAAAGATTGATCGTATAACCTTCCTGATTATTATATACTATGAGAGGTAACATGAGGTTAAAGACTTGACTCTAACTTAAGTTTAGGATTTTAATGCTACAAGGGAAAGATTGATCGTATAACCTTCCTAATTATTATATACTATGAGAGGTAACATGAGGTTAAAGACTTGACTCTAACTTAAGTGGGCAGAGTTCAATCTATCTGGGTAGCCGATCAAGCATCTGGGAAAAGCCATCATTGAAGAGCCCAAAGAAACAAAAGGCGAGAAGGCAAGAAGAACTTGATTGAAGCTTGAACTCAGAGTGTCTGTGGTGACAGAGTGTGGATAATCCAGAGCACGTGTACTTTGTTTACACAAGTGGTGTTGATGTCAGACATTGAAGGCTGTCGGTAACGAAG
>NW_013685889.1:0-1395 GCF_000517525.1 Limulus polyphemus | reverse complement strand
TATTAGGTACTTAGCAGCTTAAACAAACAGAGTCAATACACCCGATTCCCATAATTTATTAGCTCTATTTAAGCATATAATTTAGAAGGAATTACCTCATGCTGCGTAAGATTACTTGACTTCCACGCTTTTAGAATATGAATTAACTATGAAACTAAAGACATAAAGAAGAAACAAAACGTTTTATTAAACAAATAAACATATATGGATACTAGCCTCTTTATGTTAACTTTGTTTTTTTTATTAGTTATACTAGGTGCCCACCGAGTTCAACTTGAGCTAATGTTGTGAATGGAGAGAGAATGCTCGCACTTATACTTCGAACTTATATGCAGTGCAAACATACTATTTTCCTTTATTTAAAGTCTCACGTGCACAATCCAGTATAAAGAACATAATAATTTTTCAATTTTTATGTGTAGACTTTAGATGTCACCAGTGTCATGCATGTAATTAAATAACTAGGTTTGGTTATTTTAGGTATTGAAAAATGAAAATCAATATCCATTACGTAAAACTCTGATTGATAAGATCAAAAAATATTATGGTATAAAAAACTCAGCTTTTCATTGAAAGATACACTAACACAAAACTCAATATTTTTCGTAATTTTAGTTTCATGGACGATATTCAAGGTCGTTACTCTATTTGAAGTATTATTTATACTATGGTAAATGAAATAATACTTTTATTTGTTCTGAAGCTTTAGAGTTACAATTTCGTGTATAAAAAATGCTGAAACAGTCAGTATAGAGATGTGCTAAAAAATTGGGATTGAAAATTACACCAATTTATGGTTTTCTAATTGATTGTAAAGGTCGCAGGACACTTATTATGGCTATGAAATCACAAAGTAAACCAGGATTCGTTGGGCAAGAGTCAGCTTGGAGTTCAAGATATGAGTATTCGGCTGGTGGCAAGGGTCAATACCTGAGTGGCATCATTAAACCATGAACAATTTGTCCTAAAACAATGAATAATCATGACAGTAACTGAAACTACGGTTTTTCATAAATGCAAAATATAAGTTTTCTCCTACAATAACTTGGTATTTAGCAGGTCAACACGGAGACGTAGGAGCTTACTGTCAATATTGGGGCTTCAAGAACACCAAGCCATCTTTCCCCGGGCTTCGAGGATACCGAGTCCCCGTTATATTTACTGCATTCAGAAAACACTAAAACACCACCATCTTTACTAGGACTTTAAAGATGACAAAACACCACTATCTCTACTGGAGTTTCAACAGTGACAAGACACCACTATCTTTACTGGAGTTTCAACAAGGACAAGACACCACTATCTCTACTGGAGTTTCAATAATGACAAGACACCACTATCTTTACTGGAGTTTCAACAAGGACAAGACACCACTATCTTTACTGGAGTTTCAAC
>NW_013685888.1:0-1395 GCF_000517525.1 Limulus polyphemus | reverse complement strand
ACTGTAATGAATTTAATATAACAATAACATACAAAACTGTAATGAACTTAATATAACAATACATACAACACTGTAATGAACTTAATATAACAATACATATAACACTGTAATAAATTTAATATAACAATACATATAACACTGTAATGAACTTAATATAACAATACATACAACACTGTAATAAATTTAATATAATAATATACACAACACTGTAATGAATTTAATATAACAATACATACAACACTTTAATGAATTTAATATAACAATACATACAACACTTTAATGAATTTAATATAATAATATACACAACGCTGTAATGAATTTAATATAATAATATACACAACACTTTAATGAATTTAATATAATAATATACACAACACTGTAATGAACATAATATAATAATATACACAACACTGTAATGAATTTAATATAATAATATACACAACACTGTAATGAATTTAATATAATAATACATACAACACTGTAATGAATTTAATATAATAATATACACAACACTGTAATGAATTTAATATAATAATATACACAACACTGTAATGAACTTAATATAATAATATACACAACACTGTAATGAACTTAATATAACAATATACACAACACTTTAATGAATTTAATATAATAATATACACAACACTGTAATAAACTTAATATAACAATACATATAACACTGTAATGAATTTAATATAACAATACATACAACACTGTAATGAATTTAATATAACAATACATACAACACTGTAATGAATTTAATATAATAATATACACAACACTGTAATGAACTTAATATAATAATATACACAACACTGTAATGAACTTAATATAACAATATACACAACACTTTAATGAATTTAATATAATAATATACACAACACTGTAATGAACTTAATATAACAATACATACAAAACTGTAATGAATTTAATATAACAATATACACAACACTTTAATGAATTTAATATAATAATAATATACACAACACTGTAATGAACTTAATATAACAATACATACAACACTGTAATGAACTTAATATAACAATACATACAACACTGTAATAAATTTAATATAACAATACATATAACACTGTAATGAATTTAATATAACAATGCATACAACACTGTAATGAATTTAATATAATAATATACACAACACTGTAATGAATTTAATATAACAATACATACAACACTGTAATGAACTTAATATAATAATATACACAACGCTGCAATGAATTTAATATAATAATATACACAACACTGCAATGAATTTAATATAATAATATACACAACACTATAATGAATTTAATATAACAATACATACAACACTGTAATGAATTTAATATAACATTACATACAACACTGTAATGAATTTAATATAACAATACATAC
>NW_013685887.1:0-1395 GCF_000517525.1 Limulus polyphemus | reverse complement strand
GCATGATGGTTATAAATTCGGTAATTAGAATTACACCTAGGTGTTCATGGAGTAGTTGTACCAAGTAAGGCTAAAGATGAATATTGTGGTTATAAATTCGGTAACTAGAGATAAACATGCGTGTTTGTGGTGTTGTTATACCAAATAACACTAATGATGAGTATGGGGTTACACATTCGGTAACTAGAGTTACACCTAGGTGTTCATGGAGTAGTTGTACTAAGTAATTCTAAAGATTAGTATGGTGATTGGTGTAACTATAGTTACCAAATTTATTAGGTGTTCATGTAGTAGTTGTACCAAGTAAGGCTAAAGATGAGTATGTTGGATATAAATTCGGTAACTATAGTAACACCTAGGTATTTATGGAGTAGTTGTACCAAGTAAGGCTAAAATGAGTATGGTGGTTATAAATTCTGTAACTAGTGTTACGCCTTGGTGTTGATGGAGTAGTTTTACCAAGTAAGGCTAAAGATGAGTATGGTGGTTATATATTCGGAAACTAGAGTTACACCTAAGTGTTCATGGAGTAGTTGTACCAAGTAAGGCTAAATATGAGTATGGTGGTTTTAAACTCTGTAACTAGAGTTACACCTAGGTGTTCATGGAGTAGTTGTACCAAGTAAGGCTAAAGATGAGTATGTTGGATATAAATTCGGTAACTATAGTAACACCTAGGTATTTATGGAGTAGTTGTACCACGTAAGGCTAAAATGAGTATGGTGGTTATATATTCTGTAACTAGTGTTACACCTTGGTGTTGATGGAGTAGTTTTACCAAGTAAGGCTAAAGATGAGTATGGTGGTTATATATTCGGAAACTAGAGTTACACCTAAGTGTTCATGGAGTAGTTGTACCAAGTAAGGCTATAAATGAGTATGGTGGTTTTAAATTCTGTAACTAGAGTTACACCTAGGTGTTCATGGAGTAGTTGTACCAAGTAAAGTTAAAGATTATTATGATGGTTATAAATTCTATAACTAGAGTTACACCTAGATGTTCGTGGAGTTGTTGTAACAAATAACGCTAAAGATTAGTATAGGGGTTAAACATTCTGAACCTAGAGTTACACCTAGGTGTTCATGGAGTAGTTGTACCAAGTAAGGCTAAAGATGAGTATGGTGGTTTTAAATTCTGTAACTAGAGTTACACCTAGGTGTTTATGGAGTAGTTGTACCAAGTAAAGTTAAAGATTATTATGATGGTTATAAATTCTATAACTAGAGTTACACCTAGATGTTCGTGGAGTTGTTGTAACAAATAACGCTAAAGATTAGTATAGGGGTTAAACATTCGGAACCTAGAGTTACACCTAAGTGTTCATGGAGTAGTTGTACAAATTAAAACTAAAGATGAATATGGTGGATATAAATTCGGAAACTAGAGTTACACCT
>NW_013685886.1:0-1396 GCF_000517525.1 Limulus polyphemus | reverse complement strand
AGTCAAGTACAGGATTAAACAGATTCCTTGGCTGGTTGTGGTATGGTACTTGTCATGTTACAGTTGACTGAATACAGGTTCAGAGTTTTCATGTACCAAGTACCATACCACAACCAGCCAAGGAATCTGTTTAAGGGTGTAGGTTCAGAGTTCACTGTAACATAACTCCTGTACTTGACTAAGTACCATACCACAACCAGCCAAGGAATCTGTTTAAGTCATGTTACAGTTGACTGAATACAGGTTCAGAGTTTGATACATGATTAAACAGATTCCTTGGCTCATTGTGGTATGGTACTTGTCATGTTACAGTAAACTCTGAATCTGCATTCAGTCACATACATGATTAAACAGATTTATTCATACAGAAACATTTAGTGAGAGGAATAATTTTTTTTATCAGTTATAGGCCAATAGAATATCTAAAACTTTGGAAGCCATTCTTACAAAAAGTGTTAAAAGAGAGAAATTAGTTGTCCCACAAAAAATATAAGTTTTTAAGTTAATTTTTGTTTACATTTTAAATTTTACTATAATGGTCCAGAATTATGACTGTGTTTGATTTTACAAATGCAAATTCAATGCATTAATATATTTACAGTACATGGAAGTGGGGGGAACTCCCCTTCAGATGACAGTGACTTGTCAGATGATGAGGAGCCTCTCTTCAAAATCACCCCCCGTCCTAAGTACAAACATAAGCGGTCATTCCGCTTAAGGCGCAGGAAGCAGCAGCTGCAGTCACAACAGCCGTTATCTCACCTAGGGGGAGCTCTCCAGTATGGTACACTAACATGTGACATTTTCTCCTCTTCATGTAAGTTCTATGTTTCTCCTGTCTAGTTTTCTTAAAGCTAATGTATCATTTCTGTTTCTAGCGAACTGTTACGTGGTGCTTGCTGTAAAACTAACAAATTGATGTTTCATTTCCATAGCTTGGGAACTGTTATGTGGTTCTTGCTGTAAAACTAACAAACCAATCTTTCATTTCTGTGGCTAGGGAACTGTTACGTGGTTCTTGCTGTAAAACTAACAAACCAATCTTTCATTTATGTGGCTAGAGAACTGTTACGTGGTTCTTGCTGTAAAACTAACATACTAAAGTTTTGTTTCCGTGTTATGTGGTGGTTGATGTAAAACTAACAAACTAATGTTTCATTTCTGTGGTTAGGGAACTGTTATGTGGTTCTTGCTGCAAAACTAATGGTTCATTTCTGTGGTTAGGGAACTGTTATGTGGTTCTTGCTGCAAAACTAATGTTTCATTTCTATGGTTAGGGAACTGTTACGTGGTTCTTGCTGCAAAACTAATGTTTCATTTCTGTGGTTAGGGAACTGTTACGTGGTGCTTGCTGCAAACTAACAAACCGATGTGTCATTTCTGTGGTTAGGGAACT
>NW_013685885.1:1927-2396 GCF_000517525.1 Limulus polyphemus | reverse complement strand
GTAAGATATGACTAGAACGTATAAGATAAGACTAGAACATATAAGATACGACTAGAACATGTAAGATATGACTAGAACATGTAAGATATGACTAGAACATGTAAGATATGACTAGAACATGTAAGATACGACTAGAACATGTAAGATACGACTAGAATATATAAGATACGACTAGAACGTGTAAGATACGACTAGAACGTGTAAGATATGACTAGAACGTGTAAGATATGACTAGAATATATAAGATACGACTAGAACATGTAAGATATGACTAGAACATGTAAGATACGACTAGAACATGTAAGATATGACTAGAACATGTAAGATACGACTAGAACATGTAAGATACGACTAGAATATATAAGATACGACTAGAACATATAAGATACGACTAGAACATGTAAGATATGACTAGAACATGTAAGATATGACTAGAACATGTAAGATACGACTAGAACATGTAAGATAC
>NW_013685885.1:0-927 GCF_000517525.1 Limulus polyphemus | reverse complement strand
GACTAGAACATGTAAGATATGACTAGAACATGTAAGATACGACTAGAACATGTAAGATACGACTAGAACATGTAAGATATGACTAGAACATGTAAGATATGACTAGAACATGTAAGATATGACTAGAACATGTAAGATATGACTACAACATGTAAGATATGACTACAACATGTAAGATACGACTAGAACATATAAGATACGACTAGAATATATAAGATACGACTAGAACATGTAAGATACGACTAGAACATGTAAGATACGACTAGAACATATAAGATACGATTAGAACATGTAAGATATGACTAGAACATGTAAAATAATAGTAATATCTAGTTATATCTCAGCCTGTAAAGATACGACTAGAACATGTAAGATACGACTAGAACATATAAGATACGACTAGAACATATAAGATACGACTAGAGCGTGTAAGATATGACTAGAACATGTAAGATAGACTAGAACGTGTAAGATATGACTAGAACGTGTAAGATACAACTAGAATATATAAAATACGACTAGAATATGTAAGATATGACTAGAACGTGTAAGATATGACTAGAATATATAAGATACGACTAGAACATATAAGATACGACTAGAACATGTAAGATATGACTAGAATATATAAGATATGACTAGAACATGTAAGATACGACTAGAACGTGTAAGATACGACTAGAACGTGTAAGATAAGACTAGAACATGTAAGATAAGACTAGAACGTGTAAGATATGACTAGAACATGTAAGATACGACTAGAACATGTAAGATACGACTAGAACATGTAAGATATGACTAGAACATGTAAGATATGACTAGAACATGTAAGATATGACTAGAACGTGTAAGATATGACTAGAACATGTAAGATACGACTAGAACGTGTAAGATAAGACTAGAACGTGTAAGATAAGACTAGAACGT
>NW_013685884.1:0-1396 GCF_000517525.1 Limulus polyphemus | reverse complement strand
CCTCCTTTCACACTTCCCACCCTTCATACCCACTGTCAGTGTTTTTGTGTTAATACCTGCCAATTCTTGAAAGTGAGGATTCAGTGGGAATAGCAGAGGGAGCTTATTGTGCCAATATAGATGGTGCAATACTATTGGTGGAGAGTACTCACATTATATGTACATGTTCTGAAATCATGCGAAACTGATAGGGCATAAAGACTAGTGTGCTGATTGCAAAAGCTTTTTAGCAATGCTTAGAGTGCAAACAAGAATCAAGATACCTTTTTTTGTGAGAGGAGGTAATTTCTATCAGAAATACATTTTCAGTGTAAGAAAATGTTAAGTTTTTATTTTCTGTCAAATTCTTTATTATTATATATGCCCATACGTTAATTGATGCCTTTGGGGTTTTATGAAGGTATTACCTCAGACATCCCTGCAGAGATGTGTAGCTGAAACAAGATGGCGCTTATACATGCCATCTTGTTTATAACCTTTCGAAATATAGGTGACATGTTAAACTTATATAAAAATCATTAAACCATTCAAATATGATTTTTAAAACAAACATAAACATAATTAACTAAAATATAAAAGTATGATCTAAATACAGTTTAACTGTCTCTCAAATTTTAGCATGTTTAGGTAAGCTAGGTTTAGGTGATCAAGCAGACAACAATATGAATGACAGTTATATGTACATCATGAGGAAAGCTATGCACCAATTTTAAATTGACCGTTGGTAGAGTATAGTATAAACTGAGTTCTTTCTAATGACTGTATACACTTGTGTTAACTAATTACGTGTACATTGTAGATCTCAGGAAAGTATAGAAGATGGGTGTGGCAGCTGTCAAGGGTTGTAAAATTTATTTCTCTTTCCCAATGAATACTGTTGTTGGACGTTAGATCAATTAGGTCAAACACATGTAGTTAGTGTGTAGATACTCCTGTACATTGCCATTTACATGGCTATGACTGAACCACTGCTAAAGTTGGGATTTTTCAAAGCACATAATCATGTGACACAAAAACTGCAGTTTAAATATATTTTTGAAAGGTTTCCTTTGAAACTAAGTAATTAAAACTTAGATAATATAAAAATTCAAATTATAACATACCTTATAATGTTACTTTCATTCACATATATTGATAAAAAAGTGGTTTCATTTAACTTGAATGTAACGCAGTACCATATGCAGAAAGGAATTTAAAAATAGGTGCTGGGGGGCAATAGGGTTATTGTATCAGACATCATAGTTTTGTTTCTGTTTTGTTATTCTCTAGTTATAATTGTTTCTCCTATCAGTGAGAAAAATTATTCTATTTAAGTGTCTTACGGTAATATACCACACATCTCAGTCTGTTACAGTATATATTTGATATCATACAAAATTTTTTAAGATTTACTAAG
>NW_013685883.1:0-1396 GCF_000517525.1 Limulus polyphemus | reverse complement strand
AACAGTCCCGAAAACTTGGTTGGTTTATTGGTTATTTTTAAGCATAAAGCTACACAATAGATTATCTGTGTTCTGCTCACCACGGGTATCGAAACCCCATATTTAGTGTCGTAATTCTGCAGAGTTACAACCTAGGAATTCTGATACACAGGAATGGTATGTTTCTAAACAATATAACTGTGTTAAAAACAACCTAGTAATTCTGATACACAGGAATGGTATGTTTCTAAACAACACAACTTGTGTTAAAAACAACCTAGGAATTCTGATACACGGGAATGGTATGTTTCTAAATAACACACCTGTGTTAAAAACAACCTAGGAATTCTGATACACTGGAATGGTAGGTTTCTAAACAATACAACTTGTGTTAAAAACAACCTAGGAATTCTGATACACAGGAATGGTATGTTTCTAATCAACACAGCTGTGTTAAAAACAACCTAGGAATTCTGATACACAGGAATGGTAGGCTTCTAATCAACACAACTGTGTTAAAAACAACCTAGGAATTCTGATATACAAGACATATTTTCGAGTTTTTTGGTTATTATTTGAATTAAAAAGTTTACTAGTAAAATGTTTAACAATATCGGGATTCAAATATTTTACTTGCAGGAGTAAATTTAGTTTTGTTGATGAAAAAAAAGAAGTTACTTTCTATAGTTTGAAATAAAAGATATGAATACGTAAAACTATCTTAATATGAGTTTGTAATATTGGATATTCCACTCCTAACCATAACACCCACTTTAAAAACTCAGTAGAATTTAACTTGTGTGACGAATCCCTTGAATAGAGAGATGCGTATAGGTAGAGACAGACCGTGAAATAGACAACAAAGAACTTTTTTTAAACCTAATTTCACTTCAGGTAACAATGCTATACAATACATTCCCATTCTTCAACGTTGTATTTTTCAGAACATGCTAGAGCTAAGAGGCTTCACCCCACCCACCCTCTCCCCCTAGAAAGTAAAACAAACAAGTGTGAGAAAGAACAACTTTTCAAGGATAATTTGACGCAATAATATCAGGATAATTCTATACAATAAATTCACAGTTGTCCACCGAGATTGGTGGTAAATCGGTTATTATCCATCTGCGTGATTCAGCAAATGAGTTGATTTTAAGAAAATTGGCCAGCGCCACCTGTTAGCTTGAGTAAATTATATATTTTGTAGACATAATATAATTTCCTGGGGTTAGCAAAATTGTTCAAAGAAATAATAATATTTGATTAGTTCGTTCAGAGTTTTTGTTGTTTGGGGCAAAGTTTAAGTTATTCGCGCTACACGGTCTGATTTTCAACTGTCTAAACGGAAGATAAGCACACACCATAAATACTTGCCTGACCGAATAGTGTGATTTGACAGACACTCTTATATAGATTTAAC
>NW_013685882.1:0-1396 GCF_000517525.1 Limulus polyphemus | reverse complement strand
TGGATGCATGGTGAAGACCAAAGGAAGGACTATGTATGTCTTCTAAATGAAAGGAGACACCAAGATGTAAACACATCCTACGATGGTATTTTGGTGCATAAGAAAACCTTCGTTTTCTGATGTTGAAGGTACAGATTCTATAACGCGACAATTTCTGTCTTTCTCTTATTTTAAGGACTATGTATGTCTTCTAAATGAAAGGAGACACCAAGATGTAAACACATCCTACGATGGTATTTTGGTGCATAAGAAAACCTTCGTTTTCTGATGTTGAAGGTACAGATTCTATAACGCGACAATTTCTGTCTTTCTCTTATTTTAATTATTTTCTTATAATCGGACAATAATTAAAAAAATAAACGATCTGGCTAAGATTTTATGTGATTAGATCCTTCTATGTAGCACGTTTCTTTCTTTGTCTGGTGTTTACGAAGTACTTTGTTAAACCTAAAATATCAAATGTGAAAGTATTTTGAGCTAATGTTTCCTTATAGATGGTACATTTTCACCATTTCCTCTTGTTCTTCTGGTCACGTCAATATCATCACCAAGCTGCAAGGTAGTCTCAGAAAGGTTAACGTGTATCAGTAACTGCCTTAAAGGCAGGATATTAACTTAGTAGTGTTCCAGCAGCTATGTAATAGAGTTTATTTAGAAAAATAACGAGAAGAAGACTTGATGTAGGTTCGATTCACGTTCAATAAACAGAAATATTTGTTAACTCTAAATAATGAAAGTTAATAACTGCTACACTTCCCTGTGGTAAAGAAAGTTCCAGACTTTGAAAATATCGGCTGGAACAGCGTGTAGGCCTAAGATTTGTTATTTTATCTACATTTATTTACTACTCTTGGTTTTAATTTTCATTTTCATTTATGGTTCCACTTTTGTCTTTTTTATTATACTAGTTAACGGCATTATTTATAAGGGCCGAGCGCAGCCTAGTGGCTAAAATGATAAACTGCACATCCGATATTCCATGCTTTGCTTCCTGTTACTCCCCTCACCCCAGCCCTCAAGAAAAAAAAAGTGGCGTTTCATATTTAGGGGTCATGGGTGTGTTCTAAGAGCTCTGGCTATTAGATCTAACAAGAGCAGCCCAAGAGTTGGCGGTGGGTGTTTCTGCATATTTTCCTATAGTCCATCACCTCATTGTCATTTTATGGGTATATATTTTACGTCGTTATTTATGGTTGTACTTTTTAAGTCATTTCGAAGAAAACACAAACGGAATTTTGAGTTTATTTTAATGAGAAAAACAATGTATTAAAAGTTTAAGGTAAAACAAAAAATCTTTTAGTAAAAACCTTAGATATCAACATGCATGTAAGAAGATCCATAGGGAGACCACGTGTGAAATGAATACAACGAATTGAACAAGCAGTCGTAAATAGAA
>NW_013685881.1:1981-2396 GCF_000517525.1 Limulus polyphemus | reverse complement strand
TCTTAAAACTCTTCTTGGTTAGAATATAACCGAAGACGAAAAAAAAAATAGAGAAACAGTAAAAATCAAAGAAAGCCGAAATTTTTATAACAGACTATGAAATAACTATTGGAAATTTTGATGAAAGGATATCCATTTTGAAAGTCTTACATCATTGGCCTCCTTGTGTTGAAATATAAGGAAAAACTATTTTTTCAAAATTTTCGAAAAAAACATGGGCTATAGCCTTTGCTTTTCGGTGAAAATATGAATTTTTTTTGGAAAATTGAAAATAGTGCTTTTTGACGAAAAAATTAATAGAATAATATCTGATACTGCTTATTGTGTCGGAAAATTCGAAATTGAGACATTATAACATTAACGAAAAGTATTATGACCCGTGAAAACTTAAAAAATATATATAACTTTCGAAACT
>NW_013685881.1:0-981 GCF_000517525.1 Limulus polyphemus | reverse complement strand
GAAAAACTATTTTTTTCAAAATTTTGGAAAAAACATGGGCTATAGCCTTGGCTTTTCAGTGAAAATATGAATTTTTTTTTGGAAAATTGAAAATAGTGCTTTTTGACGCAAAATTAATAGAATAATATCTGATACTGCTTATTGTGTCGGAAAGTTCGAAATTCGTTAAAGTTATAATGTCTATTTTTCTTATGTATATTTTTAAGTTTTCACGGGTTCGAAAGTTATATCTGGGTCCACGTTTGGATTGTTTTTATTAGCTAAAAGGCCACAACGTTTCTTATAAAATAAAATATTGCGATTTTGTATGAATAATCCTATTTTTAAAACTCTTCTTTGTTTAGAATATAACCGAAGACAAAAAAAAACAGAAACCGTAAAATCGAAAAATGCCGAAATTTTGATAACAGATTATGAAATAACTATTGGAAATTTTGATGAAAGGATATCCATTTTGAAAGTCTTACATCATTGGCCTCTTTGTGTTGAAATATAAGGAAAAACTATTTTTTTCAAAATTTTGTAAAAAACATGGGCTATAGCCTTGGCTTTTCGGTGAAAATATGAATTTTTTTTGTAAAATTGAAAATAGTGCTTTTTGACGAAAAAATTAATAGAATAATATCTGATACTGCTTATTGTGTCGGAAAATTCGAAATTGAGACATTATAACATTAACGAAAAATGTTATGTCCCGTGAAAACTTAAAAATATATATAACTTTCGAAACTCAGAAATAAAAAACAATCCAAACGTGGTGTTTATTTTATAAGAAACGTTGTGGCCTTTTAGATGTTGCGATTTTGTATGAATAATCCTATTTTTAAAACTCTTCTTTGTTTAGAATATAACCGAAGACAAAAAAAAAAACAAAAACCGTAAAATCGAAGAATGCCGAAATTTTGATAACAGATTATGAAATAACTATTGGAAATTTCGATGAAAGGATATCCATTTTGAAAGTCTTACATCATTGGCCTC
>NW_013685880.1:0-1397 GCF_000517525.1 Limulus polyphemus | reverse complement strand
TCTTCAAAGATATTTAACAACGATATTGTTTCATGATCGAATCCAAAGGATTTAAAAATTGCCCAGTTATTTGATAGCGATATTGTCGCCTGTTCACTTCTGAAGGATATACTGCGTTGAAAAAAAAAAGACATCTATAACACCAGCTATTAACTTCTTTCACACATTCTCAAAAGATGGTCTAAATATTTCAATGAAGGTTTGGGGTTTTGTTTCGTCTATCACGTATTTAATCGTCATTTTAGCTGTTTAATAATGCAAAGATGATTTTTGTGAAATATTTTACGTCGATCGTAGTTGCAACTTAATAAAAATGATAAAGTATTTACTTTTGTCGGAAAGAATGAAGTAGTCTTGAAGCTCTTTAGGAATACGGCCAAAAAGAATGTCCCGAAGAATAAGATAATGGAAAATAAGAAGACATCAGGGACATATATAGGAGGGGAACAACCCGCGCCTTCCATGGTCCCATTAACTTCCGTACATTCCATTCTTGATAATTCTGTCCAATTCAGATGGATGAACTGGATGCTAGTGTTCTCATTAGGAGTGCAGTAACACTCAGAGTTTTGCATAAAGTTAGTGTCGATAGGAAAGTCGTGATTGATATGTAGAACCTAGTAGATATAAAAAACGTTGATTAATTTCGTTATTTTTACACATTCACGTACTTGCTTAATGCTTAAACACATAACTAATGTGACATAGTATCTTTGTAATATAATTTGTCTCTGGACATTAATAATTACCGTCTTCTATATATATATATATATATATTTACAGATGTAAACTATATTAATTTGAAAACATCATAGACCGTATGTACTACCAAATACAGAACCACAACTTTATATTGATAATAAACTTTGTAATCTGTTCACATTTAAACGTAGTTCATCCAACACACAAACACACACATAGATATATATATATATATACACTTTATAAAAACAAACTAAATATTAATACATAAAAGATGGTGTGTTTCTTAACTGTAGGAGTTGTAAAAATAACATTATTCTATACGATATCAAGCATATATATATATATATATAAATATAAATATAAATACATATTTTGTCTAATTTTCAGCAAAATGTGGTTCATTATAGTGTTTCTTATGTGGTTCATTATAATGTTTCTTATGTGGTTCATTATAGTGTTTCTTATGTGGTTCATTATAGTGTTTCTTATGTGGTTCATTATATTGTTTCTTATGTGGTTCATTATAGTGTTTCTTATGTGGTTCAGTATAGTGTTTCTTATGTGGTTCATTATAATGTTTCTTATGTGGTTTATTATAGTGTTTCTTATGTGGTTCATTATAGTGTTTCTTCTGTTGTTCATTATAATGTTTCTTATGTGGTTCATTATAGTGTTTCTTATGTGGTTCATTA
>NW_013685879.1:0-1397 GCF_000517525.1 Limulus polyphemus | reverse complement strand
GTTACTAAACCAAATAACCAGAAAGAAACGTGACTAAACCAAATAACCAGAAAGAAATGTTACTAAACCAAATAACCAGAAAGAAATGTTACTAAACCAAAATAACCAGAAAAAAATGTTACTAAACAAAATAACCAGAAAGAAATGTTACTAAACAAAATAACCAGAAAGAAATGTTACTAAAACAAATAACCAGAAAGAAATATTACTAAACCAAATAATCAGAAATGTTACTAAACCAAATAACCAGAAAGAAATGTTACTAAACCAAATAACCAGAAATGTTACTAAACCAAATAACCAGAAAGAAATGTGACTAAAACAAATAACCAGAAAGAAATGTTACTAAACAAATAACCAGAAAGAAATATTACTAAACCAAATAATCAGAAATGTTACTAAAACAAATAACCAGAAACGTTACTAAACCAAATAACCAGAAAGAAACGTTACTAAACCAAATAACCAGAAAGAAATGTTACTAAACCAAATAACCAGAAATGTTACTAAACCAAATAACCAGAAAGAAACGTTACTAAACCAAATAACCAGAAAGAAACGTTACTAAACCATGTATCCAGGAACGTTACTAAACCAAATATCCAGGAATGTTACTAGACCAAAATAACCAGAAAGAAACGTTACTAAACCAAATAACCAGAATGAAACGTTACTAAACCATGTATCCAGGAACGTCATAATGCTGATATTTATAATTTTACCGAACACTAAAGGAAACGTTGTTGTGGTTTTTATTGTGAACGTGTTTACTTGTGAATGTGTGAAAAACGTGTACTTTCTACGTAAATATGACCGAGAACATGTTACGACCTGTAGTTATTCAAACGTCTCACTGTGAGAGTTAGCAGTTCCGTTTGAAGTGCACGAGCACACGAGTAACTTAACTACTTGTGGTTTACAGATCGGAACGATAATCAGAAAACGAAATCTTACGTGTGTAATTAACAGCTGACAATTGCACGGAATTAAGTATCAATTATTAATGAGCAACCGCAATGCGTGACGGGAAGTTATCGCCCTTAGCTAGTTAATTTTTGTAGGTACATATATGTAATCACACTACACTCTGCTGCTACCGCGTGCTTGTTGCTAGTCTACTAACAAATAGGTAAGCACAGTTTTATCACGTGCTGAGAAATTTGACGAATATTTAGTTTGAAGCTACTTACTTAGAAGTCCATCTACCAAACCAAACTCGAAACAATAAAACAAAAGTGCTTGTATAATTTTTGGATATAATTTTTTTTCATTCAAGAATTGTCAAGAAATTATATTCCAAGTGAAATTCAAACACCTATAGGAACAACTAGCTCTGACTACTAGTGTATTGTTACGACAGCGGAAGTCACGTGACGCTGGTAACAGGTAATGAGTTC
>NW_013685878.1:0-1397 GCF_000517525.1 Limulus polyphemus | reverse complement strand
GAAGTATTAACACTGTTTACACTCTATCACTGAGAAGTATTAACACTGTTTACACTCTAACATTGAGAAATATTAACACTGTTTACACTCTATCACTGAGAAGTATTAACACTGTTTACACTCTATAACTGAGAAATATTAACACTGTTTATACTCTATCACTGAGAAGTATTAACACTGTTTACACTCTATAACTGAGAAATATTAACACTGTTTACACTCTATCACTGAGAAGTATTAACACTGTTTACACTCTGTCACTGAGAAGTATTAACACTGTTTATACTCTATAACTGAGAAATATTAACACTGTTTACACTCTAACATTGAGAAATATTAACACTGTTTACACTCTAACATTGAGAAATATTAACACTGTTTACACTCTGTCACTGAGAAGTATTAACACTGTTTACACTCTGACATTGAGAAATATTAACACTGTTTATACTCTATCACTGAGAAGTATTAACACTGTTTACACTCTAACCTTGAGAAATATTAACAGTGTTTACACTCTATCACTGAGAAATATTAATACTGCTTACGCTCTAACCTTGAGAAGTATTAACACTGTTTACACTCTATCACTGAGAAATATTAATACTGTTTACGCTCTAACACTGAGAAGTATTAACAGTGTTTACACTCTATCACTGAGAAGTATTAATACTGTTTACACTCTATAACTGAGAAATATTAACACTGTTTACACTCTAACAGTGAGAAGTATAAACACTGTTTACACTCTATCACTGAGAAATATTAACACTGTTTACACTCTATCACTGAGAAATATTAACACTGTTTACACTCTATCACTGAGAAATATTAACACTGTTTATACTCTATCACTGAGAAGTATTAATACTGTTTACACTCTATCACTGAGAAGTATTAATACTGTTTACACTCTATCACTGAGAAATATTAACACTGTTTACACTCTAACAGTGAGAAGTATTAACACTGTTTACACTCTAACAGTGAGAAATATTAACACTATTTACACTCTGTCACTGAGAAGTATCAACACTGTTTACATTCTAACACTGAGATAAACAGTAAAATGAAGGCCTATAGCTTACGAATATTTAAATAATTATTTGATAACCATTACATATAAATCGTTTATATTTTGAAAATAGAACGTTAATATAAATGTGGAGCTAATTATCTAAATGACGAGATGGTTTTCACTGGGATTCAGCTTACCACAACAGCTAGCAAACAGATACAAGTTAACCCTAAAAGTATAAGTTTCTTCTAAACTATGTGTGCTTGTTCGTCTACGTCTTTGCTGGCCACCGGTCTTTAATAACATACTGCAGTGGTCTACGTCTTTGCTGGCCACCGGTTTTTAACAACATACTGCAGTGGTCTACGTCTTTGCTGGC
>NW_013685877.1:0-1397 GCF_000517525.1 Limulus polyphemus | reverse complement strand
CTTTTCATGATACTCACAATGTGAGTATCATGAAAAGTGTATTACATATTCCTATCATGAAAAGTGTATTACATATTCCAGGCATGAAACTTAACACTCCACAGACGACATGATTTAATGTTTCACCTGACATGAAACTTAACACTCCACAGACGACATGATTTAATGTTTCACCTGACATGAAACTTAACACTCCACATATCATGATTTAATGTTTCACCTGACATGAAACTTAACACTCCACAGACGACAGCGTATGCTAATTAACTAGTTAATATTATACTGGTTTTCAGGAATGTTTTAATAAGTATGTTTAATCAGAACAATATTTTGTGTAATATTCAATCCTTAGTTCTTGTTGTGACTAAACGAGAAATTGTTTCTTATTACAAATGCTCAGTGCTGATAGTTGGCCGGCTACTAAACAAGTGCACAAGCTTCTCCATCAGTTAGAGAACATAGCCTTTCATGATTTATATCTGATTGGTTAAGGAATAAAGATGCTTGATGAAACAGCCAGTCATATCAGAAATAGTAATAATTTTATTGATGTCATTTTCAGAATTTCATATTTGCATCAGTCATTAAAATTTCACTTTTTTTATACTGTGATAACCTTTATTCACTGTTGTATGAAAATAAGAGCCCCTTAACGAAGCATTTAAATAGATATTTTTAAACTACTATTTCGTTACTTTCTGCTGGAGCAGTCTTACAGTGGTCCACTTTATATGATTGGCTCTAATGAGGAATTTCTACAGAGTAACACTGTCAAATCAAAAGTGAGTATCATGAAAAGTGTATTACATATTCCTGTGAGGGTGAAACATTAAATCATGTCGTCTGTGGAGTGTTAAGTTTCATGCCAGGTGAAACATTAAATCATGATCTCTGTCATCTGTGGAGTGTTAAGTTTCATGCCAGGTGAAACATTAAATCATGATCTGTGGAGTGTTAAGTTTCATGCCAGGTGAAACATTAAATCATGATCTGTGGAGTGTTAAGTTTCATGCCAGGTGAAACATTAAATCGTCATCTGTGGAGTGTTAAGTTTCATGCCAGGTGAAACATTAAATCATGTCGTCTGTGGAGTGTTAAGTTTCATGCCAGGTGAAACATTAAATCATGATCTCTGTCATCTGTGGAGTGATAAGTTTCATGCCAGGTGAAACATTCAATCATGATTTTAATGTACCCTTTATTTTCCGAAGTAAGGAACCACTAAAGCGTTGAGAGAAACCGACAAGTTTAATATATGATGAGTGCCAGTAATTAGAGAGAAACTGACAAGTTTAATATATGATGAGTGCCAATAATTAGAGAGAAACCGACAAGTTTAATATATGATGAGTGCCAATAATTAGAGAGAAACCGACAAGTTTAATATATGATGAGTG
>NW_013685876.1:1615-2385 GCF_000517525.1 Limulus polyphemus | reverse complement strand
TGAAACTCTGCATATAACATACCAAACGCAAAATCTTCCATAACTTCCTTAAAATGAACCGTAGGAGGTTGAAACTCTGCATATAACTGTGCAACGATAGAGTGTACCTACATACCTAATTTGGTAAAGAACCATCAATTCAAGACTCTTTCGTAACAAAAAATCGAGAAACAATCAGTAACCAAAAGCTTCACTGCATTACACATACGCTAACAGTCAAGCCAATAAAAGAGTAACAAAAAACGACCACGAAAATCGTAAAACTAATAATAGAAAGTTTGAATTTTGTAAATAAATGTAAAAAGTTCCCACGAACCTTGCATAAATTTTTTAAGAAGATTCGTCTAAATGTGACGAAGTACTGGTACAAAACGCAAATCTTCCATAACTCCCTTAATACGAATAGTACGAAGGTGAAAGTTTGCATGATACTGGGGAACGAACTAGTTGATATACATACCGAATTTGGTTAAGTTCCATCGATTTAGTAACCTGTTTAAGCAGGTAATCGATAACAGAGCAGAATCAAAAAGCATTCACTACAGTACACATAGTCTTTCAGAAAGCCAATTAAGTAGTAAGAAAAATGGACCACAAAAGTCGCAAAAATCAAAATACGAAGCTAGAATTTTACTTGTAAATACGCAAGTATGCAACGAACGCTCATATAAAATTTTGAAAATATCCGTCCTAATGGAACGAAGTACTGGTACAAAACGCAAAACCTTCCATAACTCCCTTAAAATGAACCGTAGGAGGTTGAAACTCTG
>NW_013685876.1:0-627 GCF_000517525.1 Limulus polyphemus | reverse complement strand
CGTAACACTAATAATAGAAAGTTTGATTTTGTAAATAAATGTAAAAAGTTCCCACGAACCTTGCATAAAATTTTTTAAGAAGATTCGTCTAAATGTGACGAAGTACTGGTACAAAACGCAAATCTTCCATAACTCCCTTAATACGAATAGTACGAAGGTGAAACTTTGCATGATACTGGGGAACGAACTAGTTGATATACATACCGAATTTGGTTAAGTTCCATCGATTTAATAACCTTTGGTAGCAGGAAATCGATAACAGAGCAGAATCAAAAAGCTTCACTACAGTACACATACTCTTTCAGAAAGCCAATTAAGTACTAATAAAAATGGACCACAAAAAACGCAAAAATGATAATACGAAGCTAGAATTTTACTTGTAAATACGCAAGTATGCAACGAACGCTCATATAAAATTTTGAAAATATCTGTCCAAATGGAACGAAGTACTGGTACAAAACGCAAAACCTTCCATAACTCCCTTAAAATGAACCGTAGGAGGGTGAAACTCTGCATATAACATACCAAAACGCAAAACCTTCCATAACTCCCTTAAAATGAACTGTAGGAGGGTGAAACTCTGCATATAACTGTGCAACGATAGAGTGTACTTACAAATTTAATTTG
>NW_013685875.1:0-1397 GCF_000517525.1 Limulus polyphemus | reverse complement strand
TACGTTTCCAAATTTCTTGATCAGTCAGCACCAAACTTGAAACAGTGATACAAGATAACATGAGGAGTATCATCAAGGGGTGGGGGTTTGACCCCCATCTAATTTTCTACTGATAGAATTCTTGAAAACAGTATGTCTTTCTTTTCAGTATTGCACCTTTATGTATTTTATTGCACTTTTAATGTATATTATGTTCAAGAAAAGAAATAGAAGCACAATTTCCTATTATTTGTTACAAACGAGTTTTTATTTTACCCATCCAACGGACGAGCATTCCAGCAAATAGGTAATATACGAAATTAAATATAGTAAAAAAAAAAGGTTGAAAACTCTGCCACTCAAAGGAGGTGTCAGGAAACAAAGTAATATTGATATTTCGGTGTGGAATGAGCATTTAATTCAATTAAGTTATTAGGGAAGGAATGCTAGAATGACTCAGTCATAGTTTATGCTTTTTAGGTGATTTAATTCGAAAGCCAGATATTGTGACCAATAGATATATGTATTACGAAGGTCGAGTTTTTGGGGCCTTTCTCTTGAGATACATTGAACAACAATATTTAATGTATTCAAAAATGAGTGTGGTTTTGCAATGTATTGATTGTTTGTCTAAGTAACTCAAAATACTGAATACTATTTATCATTACTCTAGCGAGCCTTAATAGGCTAACTACTTTACTGATTAATACATGTTCTATTTTTATCTATTTTCTGTCGACATTAATAAAGAACAAGCAAGGAAAAAATATTATGCTGTTCAAGTAATTGGGATAGTACTCCGGGGTCAGAGGATATCATTAAAAAATATTCGTGCAATCGATCTGCTACATTTTGTACTTGTTTCTTTGTATTTTGTAGGAGAAGTTAGAAATTAAAATATCTCAAAAATTAATAGTATGTTAGATTCTCGTAATATATATATATATTATTAAGTATGTGAGTGCTTTTACAAATGGGCCGGAATTAAAACGTTAAGTATAACCCATACAATTTTTGTTTGTGGCTGTGCAATATATATATATATATATATATGGTCCATTTTCCGACTTGTTAAGCAGAGAAAATTACCCATTCACTGAGAAGTAACTGTTTTTATTACACAAATATATTTGTGTAATAAAAACAGTTACAAATTGGGCGAGTTTCCTATATCGACTGTGTTATAGATTTATGATTTATTCTTGCAAAAGTTTATACGTTGATTGCAAAATCATGCAAAGTACGCTTCAGAGCTAATGAGGATTAAAGCAAGAAATAACTGATTCTAAAAACATCTTTTACTTCATGAATGTTAGAGACAATCTCTACTTCACGTGTATTAGAACAGCCTCTATGTTAGATATACATGACTGTTCCATTTTAAGTTTAATACATGAGTAATATTTAGTTTGTATTGT
>NW_013685874.1:0-1398 GCF_000517525.1 Limulus polyphemus | reverse complement strand
TTTATTTGTTATCAAACTTAAAGCAAACCGCTAATATCCATGGTGAAATATGACATTAAGGGTGGTTGCTGTGGATTACACATTTTAGATTTTACTGAGTTATTTTAATTTTTAGTTGTCATTTATATTTTGTAAATTTACATTTTTTAGCTAAATAATAAATATTAAGTGAATGTGGTATTTTCAATTTGATTTTCAAATCAAAATAAAATTTTCATATAATTCTAAATAGTTTTAAATTATTTGCCCTGAAAAGTCAATTACCTTAATTTAAAACCTAGAATTAACTTTAATAACAAAGAGCTAATATTGTACTAGCATCCTGAAAAATAGTATAATATTTGTTTTTAAATTTTAATTTCTGTATTTAATGCATTACTTATTCTATCAGTTCCAATATTAATGTTTTTTGTAATTTAGTTTTTTGTTAACATTAGTTTGAATAAAGAACACAAATTTAAAACCGAGGACACACTTTGACTTAGCAAAACACAACTCTTGTAAGGATATTTATTAAGGTAGGTGTAACAATGTATTTGTATAATATAAAGAACCCTTCACATGGTTTTCAGACTTGCAATTAAATGTATTCAGGTACCTGGAAATTGTTTCGTGAAAAATTGGTGTACTCCATGACTCATATACACGAACCGAAACTCTTCTTAAAAGCAGGGGCTACAATAATATCAATTATAACTTATTCTCAATTATGTTGTATTTCATTGTAGCAATTGTTTGTTTCTTTCTTCAATGGTACAAGCGTGGGAAATTCGTGATTCAATTGAGTAATGAGTGGGTCTCATGCAAGATGAGTGAGAGTTGACAAGTATGTTCGTGTCCCGTTGCCGCAGAAACGATCTCTGCAGGTTGGAACCGTGAGTGCGTCATAAGAAAGACGGTCAAATCTCATTATTCAATTATAGTAGCCCAAGAGTTGACGTTGGGTGCTGTTGACTAGCTGATTTCCCTCTAGTCTATCAGTTCAGACCTTGATTGGGTGGACCCGAATGCTGAGATTCATCTTGTAAAAACAACGTCCGATAAAAGTAAACTGAAAAAAAAAAAAACCGGAGTTGTTATCAGTAATGCTACACTTTAAAAATAGCAACAACAGAGTGGGAGAAATAACATTTGAAAGAAAAATTGAAAACTACAGTATAGCTTGAAAGTTAATAAAAAGTAAAAATTATGGATATTTTAAATTGGTAGGTTGTACAAATTATTAAAGGTTACGTACTTATTACTAATCGTCTACAATGTTAGTCACTTGGCATGATCATTTGTTGCTATTGAAATTAATGTACAGTAATATAATATGCATACAATAATGAAAATTAACTTTACAAATCATAGTATTAATTTTACCCTTTTGCGTGATTTTCTTTGCAAACTCACTTA
>NW_013685873.1:0-1398 GCF_000517525.1 Limulus polyphemus | reverse complement strand
CAACGTGGCTTGCACTCGACCCTGTATTTAATAACATGCACATTTGTCAACGTGGCTTGCACTCGACCCTGTATTTAATAACATGTGCATTTGTCCAACACAATAAACAAAACTAAGCAGTTTTCTGTATCTAAGAGAAAAAAAAGAAGAAGAAGAAAAATGTACGTTCTTTTGTGCAAGTTAAGCACTAAATCTTTTTAAATGAACTTCAGAACAGAGAATAGCATAGATTTGTTAACCCACATAAAATCAGAATTTTAAATTAAATTTTTAAATAAAAATAAAAAACCTAAAATACCTAATACATACACACACCCACAGGTTTCTAACGCTACTTTTATCACTGAAATTTTGTTACTGCATTACCTACTGAAAACTTTTTTTTTTTTTTTTATTATATATATGAGAGAGTAAAACACACCAGAACACTCAGGAGTAACAATATAATTCTTACCTAGAACTTACGGCAAGCAGATATAAATCGCAGCAAGAAATATACAAACTTAATGCTAATAGTTAAATCTGTTTGTATAAATGAAACAATGACTAACAGTTTTTCTCTATATAACAAACTAAGCCTAGATGTAGCTTTTATACGAACATTTAACAACATGTAAAACTTCTTACTTCTTCTGTTCACTAGCAAGTTGACTTTCCAAGTCTTTGGTTTTGAGTCGGTACTCCACAAGCTTCTTCTCCATGGCTTTAAACGTGTCTGTGGAAGAATCCAACAACGAAGTTGTCAAGCATCCTTTCTCAGCTGTCCCGCGTATTGATGTTTCACCTTCTTCTTCCACAAAGTTTTTCTCACTTGCTAATTCTTTTCCAAGCTGAATCACTCTCGCCTCAAGTTTTTCCTTCTCTATCTACAGTTACCAAACATGAAACTTTAGTCACAGAATTACACGTACCTTCACTGACAAATTAAGCTTATTTTCGTTTGGGTTTCTATTCTCTTTAAGAAAAAGACCTAAGCAATTGAAGCTATTTTCACTGTTCGACAAACTAAGAAATGTTTAATATGTCTGGAAGAAAAACAGGGTAACAGCAGCTACATTACAGAAATCTAGCATTATTTCTAATAACCGATGTCACGAAACGGGAAGAATTTTACAAATAATTAAGAATCGTTAAAATTAAAGGCATTCTTAGATATTTACTTTTAAAAAAAGGACTAAGTTTCACTAGCATATAACACTAAATCAAGAACATTATAACAGAAAGCATAATTATACAATCTAACAACCAATTTAAATCAACATCTGATACCCAGTTCTACTAACTAAGTAAAGTAAATTAATCTTAATGTTTTAGAACAACTCAAAATAAACTAGTACTGTATTAATCTATATAGTTGACTTCAATTAAAAACGAACTAGTACTATTTATCTGAGCGAC
>NW_013685872.1:0-1398 GCF_000517525.1 Limulus polyphemus | reverse complement strand
TGGAACATTTTATTCAATTTAACATCTGAATAAAACATGCTGTCAGTCAAGTAGAACATTGTATTAAATTTAACAACTGAATAAAACATGCTGTCAATCAAGTGGAACATTGTATTAAATTTAACATCTGAATAAAACACGCTGTCAGTCAAGTGGAACATTGTATTAAATTTAACATCTGAATAAAACACGCTGTCAGTCAAATTAACAGCTTTTTGTACAATATACAAAACTTTCCATCTTACCTTTTAACCATTTAACCAGTTCTTCACGATAAACAGTTTTAAGAGGAACTGGCGTGTTTGTAACTGCCTCTTGCATCTTAAGTTTCTTTACAGCATCAGACAATGACAACCCAAACCATTCAGCTTCTTCTTCCTAAATAAGGAAGTAATTATAACTGTTTCCATGATCAAAACATGTTTAGCTTATTTAAATGTTGTGGAAAACAAGAAAAACCTTACTTAATGTTAAAAATTTCAGTCTGTATTGTGATTACCACCTGTTGAATGACTGAACAAGAAAAAGCCAACTTAATCTTAAGATGTTCTGTTTGTGTTCTGATTATTATATGTTGACTGACTCAAGAGATTAATCTTAGGATGAGCTATTCTGTTTACATTCTGATTATGATGTGTTCAAGTACTCAACATGGAAGTCTTAGTTTATTAGTTTGGCATTAATTCTGTTTACATGAAAAAAATGTGAAAAATAAATAAAAATCTTGCAAGTTGAACACTGTTACATTCACTAGGTTTAATTCTTCAACAGTGTAACACTTTTTCACATCCAAATGCCAACAGACAATAACTTGTGAAGTCACCTACAATTTTGAAATTGTTACTGTATGAAACAATTTCAGTTGTTTAAATATATTTATAAATTAATAGCCATTTTTCTACTTCAACACACACATCTCATTCTGCCAGCTACTTTTCAACCTAATGAGAATGCCTTGAGAAAACCATTTCTTTATTGTCTTGCATTATGAACCATGTTCTGCTAAAATAGTTTATTCAGACTCGAGTATTATAGATTTTTTAGTCATTATATATAATGTTTAAGTACTTGACTAAGACAAGATTTTATTATTCCAGGAAGTTGTTACTTTCTTGACACAGACAACAGATAAACTACACTTGTTAATATTCTCAGTGTTTTACCACATTCAATAGTTTTCTCTACAGGTGTTTTCTGGGAGGCAAATTGTTGAATACTTTGGTTTTGAACTGGCAAGATTTAAACACAAGATTTCATTAAAAAACTTTAATTAGATAGCTAGTTATTTCATGTGTAACTTACCAAAACATCAGACATCAGAACCTGACTGGTTTTTGATATTTATTCATCAAGTATGGTTTTATAAATAACTTACACAGCCTGAGAACTTTCAAACTT
>NW_013685871.1:0-1398 GCF_000517525.1 Limulus polyphemus | reverse complement strand
ACCAGGTAAAACATGTTTAACCAGTCACTTCAAACACCAATAACACTACTGGGTAAAATATGCTTAACCGGTTACTTCAAACAACCAACAACACTACCGGGTAAAACATGTTTAACCAGTCACTTCAACATCAACAACACTACTGGGTAAAATATTTTAACCAGTTACTTCAAACAAACAACAACACTACCGGATAAAACATGTTTAACCAGTCATTCAAACCATCAACAAATGGTTAAACATGTTTTACCCGGTAGTGTTGTTGGTTATTTGAAGTGACTGGTGAAACATGTTTTACCCAGTAGTGTTGTTGGTTATTTGAAGTGACTGGTTAAACATGTTTTACCCAGTAGTGTTGTTGGTTATTTGAAGTGACTGGTTAAACATGTTTTACCCGGTAGTTTCATTTCAAACACCAATAACACTACCAGGTAAAACATGTTTAACAAGTCACTTCAAATAATCAACAACACTACTGGGTAAAGTATGTTTAACCGGTTACTTCAAACAACCAATAACACTACTGGGTAAAATATGTTTAATCGGTTACTTCAAACAACCAATAACACTACCGGGTAAAACATGTTTAGGCAGTCACTTCAAACATCCTAATCCTCTGAGATATTAAACTTTCAAGGGATATCCAGAGCTTCAAACACAAATTTTTTAGAAAACATATAATTTGATGTAATAAGCTTAAAACGTGTATAATTAAATTATCGAAATAATAGATAAATTCTACTCATATGTAAACTAGTTTTCCGAGTTCTTGGGCCACTGCTTCCGAAATGGCCTCCATATTCTAACTAAAACATCTAATTTTACACTCGAAAAGCCTGAAGATAAATTAAATCACATACAAATTATTAAGCCTTAATGGACTGATGTAATGGTTTTACCTATGACGTTAAGTAAATAAATTTGATGATTTATGTTTTGAAAATATATTTAGTGTTGATTCTACATTCATTGCGAGGGTTAGAGACAATCTAAACCAACCGTCTCAAACAATTCAAAGGACGTCACAGTTGGTGGTAATTACTAAAATCGTTTATTGTGAAGTAGGTACTCAAAGGGTTAGGCAGTGCATTCTAATTACTCCAGCTTGTGTTTTATGTCTTTACATACTCTCAGTTAGAGCAAGCTATCATTTTAATTACTCCAGCTTCTGTTTTATGACTTTACATACTCTCAGTTAGAGCAAGCAGTCATTCTAATTACTCCAGCTTGTGTTTTATGTCTTTACATACTCTCAGTTAGAGTAAGCAATCATTCATATTACTCCAGTTTGTGTTTTATAACTTTACATTCTCTCAGTTAGAGCAAGCTATCATTCTAATTACTCCAGCTTGTGTTTTATGACTTTACATATTCTCAGTTAGAGCAAGCTATCATTAT
>NW_013685870.1:0-1398 GCF_000517525.1 Limulus polyphemus | reverse complement strand
GTGTGTGTGTGTGTGTGTGTGTGTGAATAAGGAATGTCTAAACCTTGGTTGATAATGTATGGATAAAGTAGATCTAATACAAGGTGGTGTGTGTGAATAAGGTATGTCTAAACCTTGGTTGGTAATATATGGATCAAGTAGATCTAACAAGGTGGTGTGTGTGTGTGTGTGTATAAGGTGTGTCTATACCTTGGATGGTAATGCATGGATAAAGCTGATCTAATACAAGGTGATGTGTGTTTGTGTGTGAATAAGGTATGTCTAAACTTTGGTTGGTAATGCATGGATAAAGGAGATCTAAACCTTGGCTGGTAATGCATGGATAATGTAGATCTATTACAAGACTGGTTTAATACTGGTGTACATGTGTTTGGATATAATGTGTCTAATACCCAGTGTTGTTCATGGATAAAGTATGTCTAATAATCTGTGTTGTGTGAATAAGATGTGTCTAATACCTGCATTTGTGCATGGATAAAGTGTGTCTAATACCTGGCAGTGTGTGGATAGGGTTTGCCTAATAAGGTGTATACCCAAGAATAAAGTATCGTTAAATGTACTAAGCCTATTTTAAGTTAAAAAATTGTAATAATAATCTACACCCCTAAACTCTAACTTCAAACTTTCACCATCTTACTTTTACTTACCAATCTTATTATATCTATTTATTATGGTGTTATTTAACCCAAATTACAACAAATAATAATAATAATATTAGATAACTTTCAGAAATCTATGAGATTAGCTTTTCAACATCCTCCCTCTTCAGTAGTGCCCTAGATTGTATAAGAATAATACACGCTGAAATTTGTATGAAGGAGTATTTTAAAAATTTATTTTTAAAGAATAATAAAATTATTAGAATGGTCAGTTTCCAATACCTGTAATAATACCATTTTTATGCTCTCATGATTCTTAATATACTATATGTGTTAATTATTTCTTTCCTTCCTAATGGTACACTAAAATTTAAGGAGTCACTCATAATTATATTTCCTGTGTGTATACAGTAATTATTGATTACGTATTACTTGAATAATATTAATTACAAGATACTAGACCCACTGAAAAATTACTGTGGGCTGATTAGTGTTGGTGTCTAAAATTGTAATATTATAAAAGCTTATTGTTATTGGTACTAATTTATTACACTTGTAACAAAATCATTGTTTTTACAAATGGTCATTGTTTGACGTTTTTTTTAGAAAAAATACCCAATAGCAATATACCCGGCTTACCACACAGCCTACGAGACTTTTGACCTCATGTCCCGTTTAATTGACCCAAACTTCACCTACCACCAGAGTTGCAGTCGGTTGAATGGTTTACTTCTACACAGACTTAGTGGGTCCCTCTTACTGCCTTACAATTTAACAACTTTTGGTGAGAAGTTACAAC
>NW_013685869.1:0-1399 GCF_000517525.1 Limulus polyphemus | reverse complement strand
TGACTGAGGGTAAACTAAATAAAGGTAAATTATAATACTTCATGACTGAGGGTAAACTAAGTAAAGGTAAATTATAATACTTCATGACTGAGGGTAAACTAAGTAAAGGTAAATTATAATACTTCATGACTGAGGGTAAACTAAGTAAAGGTAAATTATAATACTTCATGACTGAGGGTAAACTAAATTAAGTTTACCCTCAGTCATGAAGTACTAGAATTTACCTTTACTTAGTTTACCCTCAGTAATGAAGTACTAGAATTTACCTTTATTTAGTTTACCCTCAGTCATGAAGTATTATAATTTACTTTTATTTAGTTTACCCTCAGTCATGAAGTATTATAATTTACCTTTACTTAGTTTACCCTCAGTCATGAAGTATTATAATTTACCTTTACTTAGTTTACCCTCAGTCATAAAGTACTATAATTTACCTTTATTTAGTTTACCCTCAGTCATGAAGTACTATAATTTACCTTTATTTAGTTTACCCTCAGTCATGAAGTATTATAATTTACTTTTTCGAATTAATTGGTTGTAAATGAGATTTCCTGAGTTTGTCAAATTATCCAGTTTTGTCCAATTAAATGGTTATGAATAAGATTTCCTGAGTTTATTATTTTACATCAGTACTACTCATACAACTTTCATTACTATTGTCCAATAGTAGGCCTAACTGTACATTTGATTCAACCATGTCTGAAGACAGGTTAGTCCTGTGTACTTCATATAATTATATATCTCATTATAGAAACAGTATATGAAAGTAACTGCATTCATAATTGGATTAATTTTTCCTTTTGATTCATGTAGACTGTTTTCATCAGAAGTTAATGATAATTTGTTATCTTTAATAATATGAATTATTTTAATTTAAGTGCTAATTAAAAGATTCCAGTAGCAGTTACTCATATGTGAACTACCTAGTCGTCGACGTTTCCCACACTTAAATGTTTCTAAAATTATTTTAGAAAGAAAAGAAAAGAAGAAAGGCCTTGTACCTCCCAGCTTCACAAAAACAATCCAGGAGGTATCTGTCAAAGCTGGACTTCTGGTGCGGTTGGATGCCTCTGTGGCTGGTTCCAAACCATTTGAAATTCACTGGCTTAAGGTGTGTTTGGATGTCTTCAAATTTGTGAAAATTTATCTTGTTCGTGGTTAATAACAAACAGAAATAAAATGGGCTAATAGTTTGAGTAACGTTTGTAATTCATTTGAGTGAAGCTTCATTATATTTATTTTGCAATATATTCAATAAAAGGAGTGATTATGATATATAATGACAGTCATGAAGTACTAGAATTTACCTTTACAAGTTATCCAGTTTTGTGAATGAGATTTCCTGAGTTTGTCAACCATTTAACTGGATAACTTGACAAGCTCAGAAAATTTCATGCAC
>NW_013685868.1:0-1399 GCF_000517525.1 Limulus polyphemus | reverse complement strand
TTTTTTTTTTTTATGAGAAAATAGTTACAATTTACAACAAACTTTTAGATATATAAATATAACATCAATAGTTACAAATATAAACAACGTATCAACTTGCAAAATACCACAAAATACTAATTTGCATGATATAACAAATGAAGGCACATGTAAACTTGTTTAACATGAAAATTCAAACTATTCAACAAAACCAGTGAGAAATAAGTACTGGGACATAAAAACATCAATTTCATTAAAATCTCAGTAGTTCTACTTCATCAACTGCCATCTCAATGAGTTGATCTAGAGCAAGCCTGCTATGTTAAAACATGAGATCTAGAAGTCTTGAATAAGCCGATTATATTAATATCTGATCCAGAAATCTCCTTTGTATTCAACAAAGCAAAATGTCACAGTATGTTCACTTCTATAATTCAAAAGGATTTAACATTTTTCATTCAGTGTGCCCATGTTTAGCATAACTATAAAAGAAAAACAAAACTAAAAAATATATATACCATAAGTTTTACCGACTTCTCTCTAATAAACCTAAGAAGTAACTCCAAAATATTTTTACATAAAGTTAACATGAAAAATAACGAATGTGTTAATATAAAGATATTAGGGAGATTTTTTGTGAATCACATGATTTTCTTGCTGCCCCAAAGAGAAGTTTAGAATAAAAAATAATAATATAAAAGTTTCCTTTTTAACAACCATCTTATAATTCACATTGTTCAAAGATCTAGCACAAATAATTAACTGTATTGGCACAATCAACTTGGACGAAAAGTAATAATGACAAAACACATTATTTACACCTTCCATTACAAGTCTTCTTATCTTTCTTTTCAAACATCTTGTCGGGAAGTCCTAAAATAAATAAGAACCCAAGAAAATAGACATACAAATACTGATCAGACTAACACTGTCAATTATTCACAATATAATATAATCTTCATAATACTGTCCAAATTATAAGAAGGTCTCAATCACAGTGTTTAATTTTCCACTTGAATCCTTTATGATAAAAACAAAATACCTTTACAAAAATTATACTGATCTGTCATTACTAACAATAACAAACATTTGTTAAACATTTATAGAAAATACTTTTATCCAGATGATACTGATCTGTTTTACTAACAATATTCTCAAATTCTGTAGTATGAACTATGTAGTTACTAAAATATTTGATTATATTAAATCAAAAAAGTTTCAAAGGGGACCTTGAAACTAATATCAATGATTCTTCATTGAATTACAATAATACTTGAGTTAGCTTATTTTAGTGGCACAAAAATGAGTACTAATAAAGACTCAAGTGTCACTGTCTACAGTATTTCTAAACAAAAATACAAGTAATTTGTGATGAAGAGAATGAATGTACAGCAAATAGTCAATAAAATCAAAAAGTTTT
>NW_013685867.1:0-1399 GCF_000517525.1 Limulus polyphemus | reverse complement strand
TTTATCATTTAAAATCTCATTTCTTTTATTTAATTTTAGAATCACTTCCAGTGATTTGTGTCCTTAAGCCTAGTTCAACAAATATAAACTCACTCTGGTTTCCATTCCTCAGCCATGAAAAACTTAATGTCACTCACCACGGTTTCAGCCTGAAAAAAAGATAATTTACTGAATTCAGTTATTTGTTTTTACATTAAGTGACGTTAAGGATAACTTTTGGAGATGGTTGAGTTCTGTTATTATTCTAACGTCAACACCTACCTACACGTAAAGGATGAGCAAGAAACTAACGTCTAATAAGAAATACATTCAGAATGGAAACAGTTCTAGGTGATATCTTGATGATAAGGTAACTCTGATGTAGATAATGTGTCTGAAAGCCAAAACGGAGATTACATAACATCAAATATAATGTAAAACCATTTATTAAATCCACAGTAACAAATCAATAAGAAAGAATTAGAAAACAAACTGAAAAACAGTCAGATAAGTTTAGTCGTGTAACTCTCTGTGTAATCCACAGGGTTAGATAGTGGACTAAAATCTCGTGGTTATATTAGAACAGTGATAACTGATTGGTTAAGTTCTGTAGAGAACGACGTGTTTGTGTATTGCTATACGTTGATTGGTTGACTTCTGTAGAATATCACGCGTGTTTGTGTATTGCTATACGTTGATTGGTTGAATTCTGTAGAATATTACGCGTGTTTGTGTATTGCTTTACGTTGATTGGTTGACTTCTGTAGAATATGACGCGTGTTTGTGTATTGCTTTACGTTGATTGTTTGAGTTCTGAAGAAACTTCGTGTGTGCACGACTGTACACAGAATCCAACATAAGTCAACTCATTAGGAACTTAATTTCATGCCACTGAATAGCTATCGATTACTTTTTAAAAATAATATCTTTGTAGTTATTGTTGTTATTGAATGTTTGTATTTTAGCACAAAGTTATACAATGTGCTATCTACGCTGTGACTACAGAGGGGAATCGAACAACAGATCTTGGCGCTGTAACCCCGCAAACTCACCGCTGACCCACTGGGAGACAAGATTTGGATAAAAAGTTTTGAAAATAATAATTCATCTCCATAATGTCTCCCGGTGTCTCAGCGGAAAGTCTGTCGACTCATAACTCTAAAAATCGTGTTTCGATACTTGCGGTGGGAAGAGTTCAGATAGCCTATTGTGCAGCTTTGTGCTTAACAGTATAAAAAGTAATAAAAAAATCTGTAAGAAAACAATTGTTTACAACCCGTATCACTTCAAGATGTTTACAACCCTATTAATTCAACCACATTACACCAAGTTGATTACAATCCTATTACTTCAAGATGTTTATAACCCGTATCACTTCAAGATATTTACAACCCGATCACTTCAAGTTGAATACAACCCT
>NW_013685866.1:0-1399 GCF_000517525.1 Limulus polyphemus | reverse complement strand
GTTTCGTAGATTTCTGCGTTGGAATGATTTTTTAAACACACTTGAAACTCAGGCTGAGGTCTTTCACATTCATACTTTTCAATTAAATGGTACAAAATTGTACAATGTTGTTCTTTGATAGAATTATTGTACGCAAGTGAATTTATTTATTTAATTTTCGTAAAATGTTCGTTGATGTGTTTTTATAGCACATAATACATAAACCAGTTTTAGAAATGCTATCTAGTTGTGTGTTTTAGGCACCAGTAGTTTATACAAAACTAAATAGTATGCGGCTACACCACATTCAAAATACATTAGTTTCAACGAAAAACGTTTGGCCAAAATTTAAGTTTTTGACTTATTAAGAGTTGGGTAACAACTCCATGTTTAAAATAATATTATAAACATTATCTATGTTTAGTAATCCTACGTATACGTGTTTAGACACACGTTAAACACTGCCAGTTTCTTATAACGTCACACGCGAGCTACTTGGTTATTTTTCTAACCCTTTTATTTTAAAGAAGAAAACACACAAAAATCGATCCAATTTTTAACAGACTTCAAATGACTTGAATCAGTTAATATCACAAAATTGAAGTAATCTATTTAAAACGTGTTTCTCGTGTTAGTAATATACGACTTAATTAGAAATGTCATTATAAAGAAAGGAATATTACTACAACTTTTAGTTAACACGAGACTAAATTTTTCTTAAAGGGTGGCTATTACTTAAATAATTCACAACTGCTGCCTCACAGTGGCTCAGCGGTAAATCTGCAGGCTAGCGACGCTAAAAATCGGATTTCGATAACCGTGTTGGGAAGAACACGAATAGGTCATGTGTAACTTTGTGCTAAGCAACAACAAACTAAACAACACTAGTTCTAGACTTTAGGCACCTGACAAATACTCAAAGTGGTTATTTACTAGGTATTTGTATTTTCTATTTATAACAACGCTCTCTGCCGCCGTCCGTAATTATAAATCATTAACCAAAGAGAAGACAGCCACTTACCAGTTCCCCCAAAACACACTATCCATACTAAGGGGTCGACTGTCATTGCATCCGCAGTTTAAAATATCGGGAATAATTTGTGGTATCATACGGTTTCGAACCCCTATATCTGGAATTCTACTGCAGTATTAACTCGTATCCTTACTCTACTAAGGTCCGTGTTCTCTTATTTTGCGTTAGTTAGAAAATAAATCAATACACAGGGTTTCCAATATTTTCGGAAACACTTTTGAATAACACATATGGAGTGAAGTAGATGAAAACATACAGAGATATCTATATAAAAAAGTAAGATAGGCTGTTTTTACCTGGATAGAAACTTAGCAGTCCACATGAACAAAACACATGGAGTGTGAGCACATGAACGTAGACAAAGCTAGATAATCTGCTATAGTCTGG
>NW_013685865.1:0-1399 GCF_000517525.1 Limulus polyphemus | reverse complement strand
AAGTTTAAGTACTCTTCTTGTCTTTGGTGTGATAAAATCATTCAACACACAAGAAGAGTACTTAAACTTTGATATAAAATCATTCAACACACACCAAGTGACAAGAAGAGTACTTAAACTTTGATAAAGGGTGTGTGTTGAATGATTTTATCATCAAAGTTTAAGTACTCTTCTTGTCTTTGGTGTCTGTTGAATGATTTTATCATCAGAGTTTAAGTACTCGTCTTGTCCTTGGTGTGTGTTGAATGATTTTATCATCAAAGTTTAAGTACTCTTCTTGTCCTTGGTGTGTATTGAATGATTTTATCATCAAAGTTTAAGTACTCTTCTTGTCTTTGGTGTGTGTTGAATGATTTTATCATCAAAGTTTAAGTACTCTTTTTGTACTTGGTGTGTGTTGAATGATTTTATCATCAAAGTTTAAGTACTCTTCTTGTACTTGGTGTATGTTCATCTTTGCAGAATCAGAGTTTAATGATTTTTCTTGTATTTAGTGTGTGTGACCACAATTTTGTTTATATTTTTCAAAGTATAAGTCTAGTTCTTCAAAATCTCAAAAAGCAACGAAAAATACATCTCACGAAATCAAATAAATTTATGTATATTTCAAAAATATCAAATGCTACATGTAAGAGCGTTTTAAATTTGTACTAAAAACCAATTTCAACTGAAAGGAAATAAATAAAATAGTTCAGTTTAGGAAAACCAGGTGACCAAAGAGTTACTTCGTATTTTGGACTGATATTTGTTGGTATTTCAAATTAACGAGATATTAACACACTCCCTAATACACGGTATGCACTATTGGTTCAGAAATTGGTGTTGATGGGAAACATCAATTTAATCCTTCACGGAATGGTTAATAGATTTCAGCCAAATTCCACAATTAGAGGGCGCTTTATGCAATGTGAAACTAAATTACGTGGAATCTTCTCTACGCTTTGTGTACCAATTATTACAGATTTCCCCATTATTTTAATAACTCACGTAAGATTCGTTTCTGTCTGTTGTTAATAACTTTGGCTGATTCAGTTACTTTAATTAGTACATCTCATGAGGTTTAACTTAACTATTTCACGAATTGTAAATAATCCAGTGTGAAAAAACTTTTAATTCAGCATACGGATAGTTGTGTTCATAATTTAAGACATACATAACTCATACAGGCCCTTAAGCTACTTAAAAGTCACATAATTACGTTAATAATTAAAAATATATCCTCCCTGTTATAGGCCTTTAAACTATTTAACATTCACATAATAAACTGGATAATTTAAAATATATTCTCCCTGATACAGGCCTTTAAACTATTTAACATTCACATAATAAAGTTGATAATTTAAAATATATCCTCCCTGTTATAGGCCTTTAAACTATTTAAAATTCACATAATAAAGTT
>NW_013685864.1:1884-2259 GCF_000517525.1 Limulus polyphemus | reverse complement strand
ATATTTCAGTAAACAAGTGAACAGTGTCTAATAATAAAGATGAAAGCATTCAAATATTTCAGTAAACAAGTGAACAGTGTCTAATAATAAAGATGAAAGTGTTTAAATATCTGAGTAAACAAGTGAACAGTGTCTAATAATAAAGATGAAAGCGTTTGAATATCTGAGTAAACTAGTGAACAGTGTCTAATAATAAAGATGAAAGTGTTTGAATATCTGAGTAAACTAGTGAACAGTGTCTAATAATAAAGATGAAGGCATTTGAATATCTGAGTAAACTAGTGAACAGTGTCTAATAATAAAGATGAAAGTGTTTCATCTTTATTATTAGACACTGTTCACTAGTTTACTCAGATATTCAAAGCGTTTGAATAT
>NW_013685864.1:0-1024 GCF_000517525.1 Limulus polyphemus | reverse complement strand
AATGTGTTTGAATATCTGAGTAAACTAGTGAACAGTGTCTAATAATAAAGATGAATGTGTTTGAATATCTGAGTAAACTTGAGAACAGTGACTAATAATAAAGATGAAGGTGTTTGAATATCTGAGTAAACTAGTGAACAGTGTCTAATAATAAAGATGAATGTGTTTGAATATCTGAGTAAACTAGTGAACAGTGTCTAATAATAAAGATGAAAGCCCTCGAATATCTGAGTAAACTAGTGAACAGTGTCTAATAATAAAGATGAAAGCCCTCGAATATTTCACTAGTTTACTCAGCAGTGTCTAATAATAAAGATAAACGCTTTCCATCTTTATTATTAGACACTGTTCACTAGTTTACTCAGATATTCAAATGCCTTGAATATCTGAGTAAACTAGTGAACAGTGTCTAATAATAAAGATGAAAGTGTTTGAATATCTGAGTAAACTAGTGAACAGTGTCTAATAATAAAGATGAATGTGACTAGTTTACTCAGATATTCAAAGAACAGTGTCTAAATAATAAAGATGAATGTGTTTGAATATCTGAGTAAACTAGTGAACAGTGGCTAATAATAAAGATGAAAGCGTTTGAATATCTGAGTAAACTAGTGAACAGTGTCTAATAATAAAGATGAAAGCGTTTGAATATCTGAGTAAACTAGTGAACAGTGTCTAATAATAAAGATGAAGGTGTTTGAATATCTGAGTAAACTAGTGAACAGTGTCTAATAATAAAGATGAAAGCATTTGAATATCTGAGTAAACTAGTGAACGGTGTCTAATAATAAAGATGAAAGCGTTTGAATATCTGAGTAACTAGTGAACAGTGTCTAATAATAAAGATGAAGGTGTTTGAATATCTGAGTAAACTAGTGAACAGTGTCTAATAATAAAGATGAAGGTGTTTGAATATCTGAGTAAACTAGTGAACAGTGTCTAATAATAAAGATGAATGTGTTTGAATATCTGAGTAAACTTGTGAACAGTGTCTAATAATAAAGATGAATGTGTTTGAATATCT
>NW_013685863.1:0-1400 GCF_000517525.1 Limulus polyphemus | reverse complement strand
TATACTATTGTTCTAATATATAACAGGTATAATGAACATAAGTCCACTGTCAATTGTTAAAGGAAAAGAAACTTCTCATCCTTCACTTCCACACTCAAACTCTTTCACCAAGTTAGAAAGGGAAAATGGAATAACTGATTTAGGTTTCCTACAACCTTCCTTGCGTGAAGAGTCGTTTGGTAAGAAGCATCAGGAGAAGAAACCACTTCTTGAAGCTGTGGAACCAAGTATGGATCACTAATCATTGCAACAAAACTGACTATCATATGATTTGATTATAAAAAGATTGGTATCTCTATTTTCTAGATTAACACATGATTTAACATACCAACACATGAATCATGTTAAACCACATGTTAAATCACATGGTTTAACATACAATGTAGGAGTTGCTCTCATATTTTGTAATTATTTTAATTTAAAATACATTATTGTGTATATGTATATTCTCCACTATTTATGGAAGGATAAAATATGATTATATTACCAATCATCATAGCTATGTATATATGAATAACATGTTAAACTTACTGATAAGTTTTTTGCCCTGATGTTTTTCTATATCATTAACAATTCTGATCTCCAACTTAAATGTTAATACAATTCAGTATAAGAAGTTAAAATTAAATTTTTTGTGTCAAGTAATAAATATTCAGATTACTTCTTAAAAGTGGTTTTATTTACAGTCTCCTATGTTGTCCCACCAAAGCCTGACCTCACCTCAACAACTCTGAGATCATCTGTTCCACTTGATCATATTTCATACCCTGCTTTAAGTGTTAGTAGTGAAGTTTCAACACGGGTTATTAATGCTCGATCCAGATCGGGACCAGGAAGACTAACCTGTGGTTCTTCTCCTACCCAACAAGAAACTCCGGCCAGTAGTATGCTTAAATCTAGCTCTAGTATGACCTGTCCTATGTCCTTGTCCACACCCAGAAACCAACACTCTCCAGGTGAAGTGGCAACAGATCCTTCTTCTGAGTACTTCCTACCCCATTTAGGGCATGAAGACCTGGAAACCCTAGAGATTAGGATAGATGGACTGAGCAGGTTAGATGCATCAGGGCAAAAAAGGACAATTTACTGCATATAAAGTTTTAAGCTAAATATTTCTAATATGTTTGAACTTATATTTATAAGTTTATGTTGTTGTTTTTTTTAAAAAGAATGTATCATTTGCTTATAATTCACTCCTATTAGTGCAGGTTTTCACACTAGAAACATATAAACTCTACACAGGGGGGAATTAATTTTCACTCTAAGAGATGCACATTTTCATACTACAAACATGTACACCCTACAAAGTGGAAGTTAGTTTTCACTCCTAGAGGTGCACAGTTTTCATACTACAAACATGTACACCCTACAAAGTGGAAGTTAGTTTTCACTCCTAGGGA
>NW_013685862.1:0-1400 GCF_000517525.1 Limulus polyphemus | reverse complement strand
GAGACTGATAAAGATATCAACAAAGAAGAGACTGATAAAGATATCAACAAAAAAGAGACTGATAAAGATATCAACAAAGAAGAGACTGATAAAGATAACAAAAATGAAGAAATTGATAAAGATGTCAAAAACGAAGAGACTGAGAAAGATGTCAAAAACGAAGAAATTGAGAAAGATGAAAAAGTATGAAATTATAATGTTCTGTGTAATCCATATCTTTTATCTATTATAAATGCTAGTGATGAAGAGTAAGACTAATTATAATGAGGTATTCTTCTGTTTTTAATAAAAAATGTTGATGAGTTTGTTAAGAAGCTTGGAATTAAAACTGTAGACTGAAGATACAATGCATTTTTCAAACATTTCTACATTACATATCACCCACTAACAATTACCACAACTGATCAATGAACAGAAGTAACATTTGAATTACGTTTCATTATTACTATAAATTAATAAAACACATTATTTTATGCCTACCAAACATATGGACAAGTTTTACAAATATTCATTAAATTTCTAACTCTTCAAATGTTACTTCTGTTCGTGATCAGTTGTGGTAATTGTTAGTAGGTGATATGTAATGTAGAAATGTTTGAAAATTGCATTGGATCTTAAGTATATAACCATGTATGTATGTAGCACAGGAAAGTATAAGCTGAATGTAAGCAGACCTGAGTTTTGTAGGATTTAATATTTGATTTTTAAGGTCATTATTTTAATTATTTATTTGTGGTAAAAGAATAATATTGCAGTCAAAGATAGCTTAGTTTGACATTAAAAGTATGAACCTAAAGACTTTGAAAACAGTTTTAATATAAAATTTCTAAAAATGTAGTGTTTAATTCTACTTCTTTATGTACAATAGATGATTGATGAAGCTAATGAAAAAGAGAATAAGGACAAAGAGGTATTTATGATTTAGATATTATCCCTGCTCTTATTTTTCTTTACTTGGTTGATTGTGATAATCCACATCAAGGGAATTACATGTTATTTTTAGCTGGATTATCTTGAAATGTTGTAAAGTAGTAACAGAAACACAGGATTACGTGGTTATAGGTTCTCTCTGTGTTGCACTGGTGCATTAAGATTACCTTACAGTATTTAGGTGTTATGTATGGAATCATAATTCGCATGATTGTTGAGCTCTTCATAAGTGTTGTACATTATATTGCCAAAAAAAAATTCTGAGCAATTCACAGAGTGTTCCTGAATATCATTACTCTAATACATTGTATACAGATCACAGGCTTGTATGATGCCTGTTTTTCTGTGAGGCATGCCATAAGTTAGGTTTCAACTTGTGTCAAAATTATTTTTTCAAAAGCTCATCCATTTCATAACAAATAAAAGGCTGTTGTGTAACTTTTTGGATTACTTCCTCCAGATGTTTTCTT
>NW_013685861.1:1631-2321 GCF_000517525.1 Limulus polyphemus | reverse complement strand
ACACATTATCGTTGAATATTGTGTCTTCTTATTGACAGTACCCAGTATCGTTAAATCTTGTGTCTTCTTATTGACAGTACACAGAATCGTTAAATCTTGTGTCTTCTTATTGACAGGACACATTATTGTTAAATCTTGCGTTTTCTTACTGACAGTACACATTATCGTTGAATATTGTGTCTTCTTATTGACAGTACACAGTATCGTTAAATCTTGTTTCTATTTATTGACAGTACACAGTATCTTTGAATCTTGTGTCTTCTTATTGACAGTACACAGTATTTCTTACTGACAGTACACATTATCGTTGAATATTGTGTCTTCTTATTGACAGTACACAGTATCGTTAAATCTTGTGTCTTCTTATTGACAGTGCACAGTATCTTTTAATCTTGTGTCTTCTTACTGACAGTACACAATTATCGTTGAATATTGTGTCTTCTTATTGACAGTACACAGTATCGTTAAATCTTGTGTCTTCTTATTGACAGTGCACAGTATCTTTTAATCTTGTGTCTTCTTACTGACAGTACACAGTATCGTTAAATCTTGTGTCTTCTTATTGACAGTTCACAGTATTGTTAAATCGTGTGTCCTCTTATTGACAGTACACATTATAGTTGAATATTGTGTCTTCTTATTGACAGTACACAATATCGTAATATCTTGTGTCTTCTTATTGACAGGACA
>NW_013685861.1:0-710 GCF_000517525.1 Limulus polyphemus | reverse complement strand
TTACACAGTATCGTTAACCCTTGTGTCTTCTTATTGGCAGTACACAGTATCGTTAAATCTTGTGTCTTCTTATTGACAGTACACAGTATTGTTAAATCGTGTGTCTTCTTGTTGACAGTACACTGTATTGTTAAATCTTGTGTCTTCTTATTGACAGTACACAGTATCGTTAAATCTTGTGTCTTCTTATTGAAAGTACACAGTATCGTTAAATCTTGTGTCTTCTTATTGACAGTGCACAGTAATGTTAAACCAGTACACAGTATCGTTAAATCTTGTGTCTTCTTATTGACAGTACACAGTATCGTTAAATCTTGTGTCTTCTTATTGACAATACACAGTAATGTTAAATCTTGAGTCTTCTTATTGACAGTACACAGTATCGTTAAATCTTGTGTCTTCTTATTGAAAGTACACAGTATCGCAAAATCTTGTGTCTTCTTATTGACAGTACACAGTATCGTTAAATCTTGTGTCTTCTTATTGGCAGTACACAGTATTTATAAATCTTGTGTCTTTTTTTTGACAGTACACAGTATTGTTAAATCTTGTGTCTTCTTATTGACAGTACACAATATCGTTAAATCTTGTGTCTTCTTATTGGCAGTTTACAGTATCGTTAAATCTGGTGTCTTCTTATTGACAGTGCACACTATCGTTAAATCTTGTGTATTCTTATTGACAGGACACATTATTGTTAAATCTTGTGT
>NW_013685860.1:0-1400 GCF_000517525.1 Limulus polyphemus | reverse complement strand
ATTCCTCACTAGTGGTAAAACGTTGATTAATGCTCTACAGAGTATTCCTCACTAGTGGTAAAACGTTTGATTAATGCTCTACAGAGTATTCCTCACTAGTGGTAAAACGTTGATTAATGCTCTACAGAGTATTCCTCACGAGTGGTAAAACGTTGATGAATGCTCTACTCAAAGACAACTTGTATAACTCAAAACTGCGATATTTGCTTTTTTTGAACTCTAACGTTTATGCACGCCATTTTTTAGTAGTTGTTTTTGTTTTCTTTTGTCACGAACCACCTTCACGCGCGTATTGTTTTAATTTATGATTACTATTGTATATTATCATATTATGACATGCGAAAAAAACAAAACACTTTTGTTCTACAAATAACAGCTACCTTAACAAATATTTATAATGAAACATTGTCTGATGAACGGGTAAATTGTCTGTTGATATTGGTTGAATATCTTATACACGTAATTACAATACTTACGTTACTTCTTCTAAGACATGTTATTAAAAGTTTCAAAATGGAATTGGATCAACAGGGAGCTTGAGAGAGCGAAGATCACGTCGCACAAAACCTTGACCCTTAGAGGTCAAAAACTTGCTACTAGCAGAACCTGTTAACACTCTTTATTCTAGATACATACATACACACATATATATTTATATGTATACATTCACTTGTTTTTGTCTGTGAATTTGGACTGTTACCCGCTGCCGTCAAACCCTCCGCGACCAATCGTTTGATGACTTTTAGCCTTTCCACCAGTGTGATCAAATAGTTCTTAAAAGGTTTACAATATACACACACAATAAGTATAAAAAGGAGTTACTCGAAACCGAGAAGTGTATGATTATGACATTGACTCGAAACCAAGGGAGATAGAATTATGACTGCAACTGGAGACCGAGGGGATAGAATTATGACCGTGACTGAAAACCGAGGGGATAGAATTATGACCGTGACTGGAAACCGAGGGGATAGAATTATGACCGTGACTGGAAACCGAGTTTTCTATTATTTTGACAGTTATTGGAAACCGAGTTTTCTATTATGTTGACAGTTATTGGAAACCGAGTTGTGTATGATTATGACATTGACTGGAACCGAGCTGTGTATGATTATTACAATGACTCGAAACCGAGGGGGGTAGAATTATGACTGTGACTTGAAACCGAGGAGGTAGAATTATGACAGTAACTGGAAACCGAGTTGTGTATGATTATGACAGTAACTGAAAACCGAGTTGTGTATGATTATGACAGTAACTGAAAACCGAGTTATGTATGATTATGACGGTGACTGGAAACCGAGTTGTGTATGATTATGACAATGACTGGAAACCGAGTTGTGTATGATTATTACAATGACTCGAAACCGAGGGGGTAGAATTATGACTGTGACTTGAAA
>NW_013685859.1:0-1400 GCF_000517525.1 Limulus polyphemus | reverse complement strand
CAGTGAGAGATTACTGTAGCAGCACGAGTCTATCAATTACAGTAGTGAGAGGTTACTGTAGCAGGACGAGTCTATCAATTACAGCAGTGAGAGATTACTATAGCAGCACGAGTCTATCAATTACATCAGTGAGAGATTACTGTAGCAGCACGAGTCTATCAATTACAGCAGTGAGAGGTTACTGTAGCACAACGAGTCTATCAATTACAGCAGTGAGAGATTACTGGTCACTGCTGTAATTGATAGACTCGTGCTGCTACAGTAACCTCTCACTGCTGTAATTGATAGACTCGTGCTGCTAGCTGTAACTTATAGACTCGTGCTGCTATAGTAAACTCTCACTACTGTAATTGATAGACTCGTGCTGCTACAGTAATCTCTCACTGTTGTAATTGATAGACTCGTGCTGCTACAGTAACCTCTCACTGCTGTAATTGATAGACTCGTGCTGCTACAGTAACCTCTCACTGCTGTAATTGATAGACTCGTCCTGCTACAGTAATCTCCAGTGAGAGATTACTGTAGCAGCACGAGTCTATCAATTACAGCAGTGAGAGATTACTGTAAAACTGTGGTGAAAACACCCACAATAATGATGAGTTGTAGTCTGAAGATGCCAATCATGAAGCGAGATCCCAGTGTTTACGTGGAAGAATGGACAGACCTTCTGGTAAAAGTGTGCTAACATAAAAATAAAACAACTCAGATAAGCACGTTTCGAAGCTGTTGGTAAGAACTACACAGAGTTTCTATATAAATGTCGTTTCTTAGATAGAGGTGTTATAGCCAAAAATTTTAAAATCCTGTTACTTGAAAAAAATTCGCACACTATTAATCATTAGGTTTAGTGTTCGGATGAGGAGGTCGTTGTTCATCTTGAAGATACTCCAAAGTATAACCCGCTCCACGGAGCCTAACGAGATTAAAAACACTATCAGCCCAGCGTAACGAAATAAAAAACACTACCAGCCCAGTGTAACGAAATAAAAACACACAAGCAGCCAAGCGTAACGAAATATAAAACACTACCAGCCCAGCGTAACGAAATAAAAACACACAAGCAGCCAAGTGTAACGAAATTAAAACACACAAGCAACCAAGCGTAACGAAATTTAAAACACTACCAGCCCAGCGTAACGAAATAAAAACACACTACCAGCCCAGCGTAACGAAATTAAAAACACTATCAACCCAGCGTAACGAAATAAAAACACTATCAACACAGCGTAACGAAATAAAAAATACTATCAGCCCAGCGTAACGAAATAAAAACGCACTACCAGCCCAGCGTAACGAAATAAAAAACACTATCAGCCCAGCGTAACGAAATAAAAACCACAATCAACCCAGCGTAACGAAATAAAACACTACCAGCCCAGCGTAACGAAATAAAACACTAT
>NW_013685858.1:1589-2401 GCF_000517525.1 Limulus polyphemus | reverse complement strand
TGTTAAAACTTATGTCTTTTTATTGACAGGACACATTATTGTTAAATCTTGTGTTTTCTTACTGACAGTACGCAGTATCGTTAAATCTTATGTCTTTTTATTGACAGGACACATTATTGTTAAATCTTGTGTTTTTTTACTGACAGTACGCAGTATCGTTAAATCTTGTGTCTTCATATTGACAGGACACATTATTGTTAAATCTTTTGTTTTCTTACTGACAGTACGCAGTATCGTTAAATCTTGTGTCTTCTTATTGACAGGACACATTATTGTTAAATCTTCTTTTTCTTACTGACAGTACACAGTATAGTTAAATCTTGTGTTTTCTTCTTATTGACAGTACACAGTATCTTTAAATCTTGTGTCTTCTTATTGACAGTAGACAGTATCGTTAAATCTTGTGTCTTCTTATTGACAGTACACAGTATCGTTAAATCTTGTGTCTTCTTATTGACAGTATACAGTACCGTTAAATCTGGTGTCTTCTTATTGATAGTACACAGTATCGTTAAATCTTGTGTCTTCTTATTGACAGTACACAGTATCGTTAAATATTGTGTCTTCTTATTGACAGGACACATTATTCTTAAATCTTCTGTTTTCTTACTGACAGTACACATTATCGTTAAATCTTGTGTGTTCTTATTGACAGTACACAGTATCGTTAAATCTGGTGTCTTCTTATTGACAGGACACATTATTGTTAAATCTTGTGTTTTCTTACTGACAGTACACATTATCGTTGAATATTGTGTCTTCTTATTGATAGTACACAGTATCGTTAAATCTTGTGTCTTCTTATTGACAGT
>NW_013685858.1:0-589 GCF_000517525.1 Limulus polyphemus | reverse complement strand
TTTTCTTGAAAGTACACAGTATCTTTAAATCTTGTGTCTTCTTATTGACAGTACACAGTATCGTTAAATCTTGTGTCTTCTTATTGACATTACACAGTATCGTTAAATGTTGTGTCTTCTTATTGACAGTGCACAGTATCGTTAAATTTTGTGTCTTCTTATTGATAGGACACATTATTGTTAAATCTTGTGTTTTCTTACTGACAGTAAGCAGTATCGTTAAATCTTGTGTCTTCTTATTGACAGGACACATTATTCTTAAATCTTCTGTTTTCTTACTGACATTACACATTATCGTTAAATCTTGTGTGTTCTTATTGACAGTACACAGTATCGTTAAATCTGGTGTCTTCTTATTGACAGTACACATTATTGTTAAATCTTGTGTTTTCTTACTGACAGTACACATTTTCGTTAAATCTTGTGTGTTCTTATTGACAGTACACAGTATAGTTAAATCTTGTGTTTTCTTCTTGAAAGTACACAGTATCTTTAAATCTTCTGTTTTCTTACTGACAGTACACATTTTTCTTAAATATTGTGTGTTCTTATTGACAGTACACAGTATAGTTAAATCTTGTGTTTTCTT
>NW_013685857.1:0-1401 GCF_000517525.1 Limulus polyphemus | reverse complement strand
TTACCTTTTTTTTTTTTTTTCATATCTTCGTCCTGCACAATAGAATCAAAAGCAAATAATTTTTGTGGTAAATTTGCATTATTCTGAACTCGTAAACTTGTTTGAATTTCTTGGTCACCGATATGCAAGTAGTGTAGCTTTTCACAAGCTGTCTTTGCTGCTTGAAGTGTTTTAAAATTTATAAATGCATGTGGAAAAGATTTTTGACGAGATTTACGACATATTTTTATATTGATAATCCAGCCACATACTCTAAACAATTCAAACAGATCTTCTTCTTCCACACGTTGTGGTAGGTTGGTTACTTTGATTGAGGAAATCCTTTCGTCTACTTTTTTCGAGTTTACCAGATTAGTGAATGTAACATTTAACTTCCAGCCGCCTAATTGACTTCCATGGAATTGTTCAACAGCTTTGGCAGCTTTTTCTATTGTGTCAAAAGAAATCGACGCAAATTGTAACGTACGACGATAATTCCAGTTATAAGAAACGACGTTTCCTGCACTTACGAAGTGTTGTATAAGCATTTTCTTCGTAACACTGCGGCGAATATTTGTTACTTTAATACTAGCTGCTAGTGAATTATGTTTTCGGCTTGACTCCATTTTATATTAATTATTATTACTTACAATAATTTAAACTTAGTTTTGATTATTGGAATCATTGCTCTGTGCTGTATGAACACACACACGATACCTTCACTTAGAATCACAAAACGTTATCACATACAACTACAACGTATATTTGATTAAAGAGCAATCATACACATAGATATAAATCACATTAGATTGGAAGTCACGTGATTTTCGGCATGCGCAACCAGCCGATATTACTACGTGTTGAAATTTCAAAGACCACCAGTCGAACTGACAATAGCAAGGCGATGTCGCTGTTTTCCATCTAAACTAGACGTATGGATAATTTTATTAAAATCAAATATTTTAATATAATATTCAAGCCAAGATGATCTAAACCTGATTTTAACTTAAAATTAGTGCAAAAATCGTTCCCAAAACACACATACCTGACCTACTACATAAATAATGCATTGGATTTTAGCCCAGAGGGAAATCTTTATGATTAAAATCTGTTCTTTTTCCTCGGTGTTTATTATGTATCACAGAAAAATATAAATCCCAAATATTGTTGCCAATGGACAACAGGTGGGGCATCATATTCTCTTCTTGGAAAGGTGGGGTGGAGGGGAGGAGTGATGGTGGAGAAGAACGTTATTTATGTATCTGCACATCCGAACATTCAACCTTCTTAATTGAAGTAGATGCAAATAATTAAGAAAATTTATGATATAAATATAATACAATGTATTAGGATTTATTTGGTAATTTGTGGCAAAGACTGATACAAATGCTTGAAAGAATATATATTGTTGCGTCAGCGAGG
>NW_013685856.1:0-1401 GCF_000517525.1 Limulus polyphemus | reverse complement strand
TCGAGTGCCCTAACCACCTGGCCATGCCGTTATAATATAACATAGTATTAAAGGACAACAAGGGGCCTTTTCGACCATCTAGGCCGTGCTATATTTTTTATTAAACCGACTACTAAAATGCTGAAAGCCAGCTTATCATACAAATCTTTGTTCTTTAAACTCCCTTAAATTGAGTCATTCTCTGTATGCTCTCTATCTATATATGAGCTGTGTTTGAGTGATCTGACTCAGTCCTACAATTACCGATAAGGCTCATGTCAGCTTTTAATACACATTTTTTTTATTTATTTCCACCAAACTGTATGTGGGTTGTTTACAGATCGAAACTATCACCAATATTGGATAAACGACTGCAGGAGTCCTATATGTACTTGACATAGGAAATTTTGGGTCAAAATGGACAAAACATAAAACTACTCAAATGATTGCAGTTTGGGTGAAACAGTAATTGGTGTGAAAACTAGTCTGTAAGTTGATGCTTAATGAGCAATATCACCAGTATTTAAATCGTCAATAACTAGGAAGCCACGTACACCGATAAAATATTTGGTGTGGCCTTACATTTAATTTCCACCACCCGATAGAGGTCACTGTGCCACCGTCATAAATGTTCTACTCGTAAAAGAAAAGGCACTGTATATCGCGAGTACTGAGATAAGGTGATGATTTATTGATACTTTTATATATATTCTTTTTTTATACATAAGAATTAGTTTTTTCAGTCTCGGATCTAGTCTTTGGGAGGGGTAGGGAGGCGTTGAGACATGTAAATGGTCAGATCTAAAATTAGAGTAGCAGACACTTAATTAGTTGAAACAGTTTAGTGATGGTGGCCACAACAGTTTCCTGGTGAGTCAGTGGGCTTATAACGCTGAAATTCGGGTGTCGATACCTGTGGGTGGACAGAGTACAGATAGCCCATTCTGTGAACAAAGGCAATCACAACCCACTTGCTAGTATCTTTGAACGAGGAAATATAAAACAATTACCAAGATATAATCGTTCAAAGTTACTGGAAATTTAAAACAATTACCAAGATATAATCGTTCAAAGATACTGGAAATATAAAACAATTACCAAGATATAATCGTTCAAAGATACTCGAAATATAAAAACAATTACCAAGATATAATCGTTCAAAGATACTCGAAATATAAAACAATTACCAAGATATAATCGTTAAAAGATACTCGAAATATAAAACAATTACCAAGATATAATCGTTAAAAGATACTCGAAATATAAAACAATTACCAAGATATAATCGTTCAAAGATACTCGAAATATAAAACAATTACCAAGATATAATCGTTAAAAGATACTCGAAATATAAAACAATTACCAAGATATAATCGTTAAAAGATACTGGAAATATAAAACAATTACCAAGATATAATCGTT
>NW_013685855.1:0-1401 GCF_000517525.1 Limulus polyphemus | reverse complement strand
AAACTGTTTTAAACGTCCAGTCAAGCTTGTATATATATATATATTTATTTATTTATTACTTAGCCCCATTTTTTGGACATCTGAGTGACCTAATTGGCATTATTTTTGAACATTTAGAGACAATAACTCAATGAATTAGTGTTTGAATCCCAGTAACCTTGATACTCTTGCTATTCTGCAGGGTCTAATTACCCGCTGAGCTTATAAATTACATAAAGATTCCTACACCTATATACTATCATGAAAAAATCTCAACCTAATTATCCCCTTGCTTGTCAAAATACTTATCAAACATGTTTTATTTTGGTATGCTTACAAGTCCCCTTAGCTAGAACATCTGATGGAATATACTTGGAGGACTGTTGTCCTCCGAAATTCCCAAAATCCACAAATTTATTAAAACAATATAAGTCAAGTGTGGGGTGTTCCAAGTTTTATAGATTTTTAATGGTGGCTTCAATCCAGTTATAAAATTTTCAGTTACTGCATCACTAAAACACCACATCAATAATATTGCCATTCATGTACCCAATCTCAAGAACCTTTTCACGCACACCTTTAAAGTATAATTTGTGTCATTGATGATGCCATTATGCACAATATGAGGGTGGTTATGTTCAACAATACTTATTCCTATCCTTACCACACATACTTTATTGTCGTGTGCACCATCTTCCTGCATCAAGACGAGGTTGAATATGGTTCCGTATTCTCATCAAATGAGTAAATATCTGTTACCAGAATGCAAGACGAAACGTGACACGTCTATTAGGTTAATATTCCTCCACATGTCGTTGGTCTACTGGATGTGTTCTTGGTACTTTTGTAAGAAAAGTTGTTTTGTGTCCTAATGTTATTGGAATGAATCTCGTTCACACAGGGTGCTCTCGTGAAGTCTGTTTCTGGCTCCAAAGCACGAACACAACACCCAATAGAAACTTCAAACCTACAGTTCAGTTTGGAGACGGTACACTACAGCTATAGTTAGCCAGAATCGAGAGAGAACAGATCTATAAGTGTGTTGTGGGTGATTTTTTTTCATCGCTCTGGGGTTTAAACAACTTGCTATTGAAATAAGAACAGTTCCAGGTTCTGCTAATGAAATACTCGTAGCCAATTTGGATTAGTCCGATTTAATTAGCCGTCTTCTGTTTGTCCAATAATTCTCTATTTAAAAAAAATCAAAGTGTATTGTTTGAGTGGCCGTGATTCATAAATAGTTTGGATAAAGTTAATCTCCGTGATCCACTTCAATAACCATGTTTCTTTAACAGTTTGGATGAAGTTAAACTCCGTGATCCACTTCAATAACCACAGTTCATTAACAGTTTGGATAAAGTTAATATCCGTGATCCACTTCAATAACCATATTTCATGAACAGTTTGGATAAAGTTCATATT
>NW_013685854.1:0-1402 GCF_000517525.1 Limulus polyphemus | reverse complement strand
GTAGCTTTGCGCGAAATTCAAAACAAACAAACATTTGGTAATTTATAATATGGATAAAAAAATAGGCCTCTGTCTAGATATTAGTAAAAAAAAAGTTTATCAATCTCAATTTTATTCGTTCTCCAGCTAACATCTAAATTAAAACATTGAAAACATAATTTAAAACAGTACTTTAAAAGTTACGAAGTTACATAATTTAAAACAGTACTTTAAAAGTTACGAAGGTAAGCGTAGTGTCACTGAGATGGATGAGCAATTTTATCAGGAATTTATATATCACTTGATAAAATGTGCCCTTGGAACTTTGTTTTATCTCAATGAAGACGCTTGCTTTTGAATACGAGTGGTGAAATGCCCAGATAAATAGCGCGGACACTTGCTGATTGCACTCGCAAAAGTAAAGTCATAATTTTCCGTTTTCTAAGATAGCCTGGTGTTGTAAAAATTTTTCACTTTCAGGATGAGTGAAAAAGCAGGGTTATTGAATCATCAAAACAGTAATGAACTTAAATATGGAACCATCAGGCATCCATCAGTGGAACATCGTTTTTCTAGGTAAGAGAATCAGTGGCATTATTTTGTTTTGAAAAGTGGTGGGGCGGAATTACAATGCATTAACGCGTCAACAAGGATAAGTGGCTAGTTGTCTCAGTTGCTTGGCTTGAGTTTCAGTTTACACTATGTTTTAGTGTTAACAAATGTACTAACTAGTGGTAATAAGACTATATAATAACAAGAGTAAAGTACAGAGAGAAAATTGTTTCAGCTGCAATGTGAAAGGGACAGTTTTCCATTCTTGAAAAATTACACCCACGAAGAGAAGTCTGATGTATAATATGTAATTTAACTACTTTTCTAAATGCGTGATAGTAGTCCCCCCAGTGGAACAGCGGTATGGCTGCGGACTTAAAAGTAAAACGCTAGAAACCGGGTTTTGATACTTGTGGTAGGCAGGGCACAGATTAGCCCCTTGTATAGCTTTGTGCTTAAATACAAACAAACCAAGCGTGAGACTATCAAGTATACATGTCCTTTATAGGAAATATATTTTATTACAACGACTTTTTTGACTGTCCTATTGCGGCCGTCGTCATGCCTAAAATAATCGTTACATAACATGTATTTAAATTTTAATGAAGGAATCACGTGTTGTGTTCCGTTATTGCATTTAGAACAATGTCAGAAAAGATACTCTGTTGTACTGTTACACACACACTTATGTATATGTAGTGTTTTTTTAAGAAAACCATTAAATATTAACAAGAGTTTGATTCACGTAACAGAGGTAATTACATGAGATGAAAAAATAAATTAAGTAACAAAGATTATGATGTCACAATTTTGTAATATATATATATATATAAACACACAATTGCTGGTGTTATGACAAATTCATAATTAG
>NW_013685853.1:0-1402 GCF_000517525.1 Limulus polyphemus | reverse complement strand
ACAGTAGTGTAGTGTACTAGGTTTCTTACAGTAGTGGAGTGTACTAGGTTTCTTACAGTAGTGGAGTGTGTATTATAATTCTTGTATTTTTATGGACCATAGTAATCTTATGTTTATATAAGATTTCAACAAATATGTAGCATTGATGTTACTAATTTTTATTCTGTATTATTTATCAAACAATTTAGTAAAACAATAAACATGAATTTTAATCTATCATGCATTTAACCACTTGTCACAAGGTTACTGTGGGAGACACACGAACGTTTCGCTTTCAACTGTTACACATGATGTATTATTTTGACTACTAGATACAGGCACGTTAATGTATGAGCTGCATCCACTATCGCAGTGTTAAAACTATTTGTAATATCTATTAACTACCCTACTATTGTATAAGAACACAACATTCGTAATAAGTACTTTTAATTTATCTTTCTGCTGGCTGGTTGTTGGGGTTTCTTTTTTTTTGTTCTTCTATTGTATCTGCTAATTTTGTAAAAATTATGTTGTCAAGGGTTTGTCTATTTAAACCGATCATTTGAAACATTTATAGTTTACCTCAACTGTTTCTGTTTAGTCCTAGTTATAAACAAATACAAGTAAATCAAGGTAGGTGAGTATCCATTTTTTTCTTATTATGTTCGTAAGAGCGGACAACTGGAATACAAGGGACACCACAAGGGTAAGAAGTTTTGAATTACAGTATTTCTTGTACTGACGAGAACCCTCTGTTTGACTACATAGAATGTCATGTCGTATTCTAGGTTTAAGCACAGTAACTTGCACTGTCAAAACGGTATTAATATTGGATTTTATAAGATTATTGAGATGTGATTTTGAGCTAAGACATTTCTAGCGAACGATTTATGATAAGTGACGTAAGCTCAAGTTTCGACAACAATTCGCTGATGAGAAAAAAAAACAGAACTTTCTAAACGACTTTTCATAATTACGTTAATTTATCAGAAAGTTTAGACATTTTGACAAAACTAGAACATTACAGAAATGATAAGAAAAGAAGCTATAATAAATAATACTAGAATAAAAGTCAGTTAAACGTATTGACAGTCCTTTTTAGAATATTAACATCACCTCTTAGGCTACGTACAGGACTTGTGTTGAGTTTTTTACATCTTCGTTTGATTACACAGGACTGCGATGGTTTTATTGTTAACACAGGACTGTGATGGTTTTATTGTTAACACAGGACTGCGATGGTTTTATTGTTAAAACAGGACTGCGATGGTTTTATTGTTAACACAGGACTGTGGTGGTTTTATTGTTAACACAGGACTGTGATGGTTTTATTGTTAACACAGGACTGTGATGGTTTTATTGTTAACACAGGACTGCGATGGTTTTATTGTTAACACAGGACTGCGATGGTTTTATTGCTAAC
>NW_013685852.1:4811-6213 GCF_000517525.1 Limulus polyphemus | reverse complement strand
CTTTAAAAACATCTGAGAAGAGACAAATGCTAAAACATTTACTTATAATATTCAACAGCTTCGTAAAGAATCAAAACTACTTATTAACTGTTGTGAACCATGAGTTTCAGGGAAAAGTATAGTCACAAGTAACCCTATGAAAAAAACAACAACAGATATATGAGAATGAGATTAAATATTCTTTATATTTACACAATCACAAGATTTATGTTCATCAATACATAAAGTATTTTATTATAATGTGTGTTATATAAATAATGTATATCAAACTGAATCAATCTCATAGTCAATATACATTAAGAATAACTTAAGTAACTGAAACTAATTTTGATAATTATATTTGCTACAAGGCAACAGTATTAATCTCAATGTAATTTTAATGCTACTTTTGTTTTCTTTGCTCCCTTGGACATTTTCAAGATGAAGTGTGTATAATAATAATATTTCAACCACCTTATGTTCAACATATCCATTACCGAAGACGCTTTTCAATCAATACCAGATGTCATTAATCCAGCTGGGATAGAAATAACATAAAGGTTTTTCTTGCTCTTGAAGCTTTCAGATTTCGACAGTTTTAAAAAATTATAAAAAGAAGTTAGATCAGGCAATTCGTGACTCAGACATTTATTAAATTAAATTTTTGTTCATGATATCAGCCTAGGTAGTTTTCTCTTTTCAAATAGAGGTATATGAAATATTTTTATAAGTAAATATTAAACCATTAGTTAAGTTACAATGCTTTATCAGTAAAGTTTGTAAATAAGGTGCTCGGTTTATTTTCACAGTTATATAATTTGATGTCATAAATAAAGGAAATGTACTAGTGAAACAAAGTAAATGAGAACTCACTGCATTCCTTGAATTCCGTGATTCTGACTTATCTTACCTATGAATGAAACAGTCGGTATCACACAAAACGTAGCAAACCATCCTAAAGAAGAAGCAATACGATGGAGAACTAAAGGCCAGAAAAAAAAAGAAGCTATCTGATATGAAAAGTCATGAATTATCAGTTAAAACTCGAATGGTTTATCGTATGTATTGTAGCAAGATATCAACTTTAGTTCTGATATTTTCAAATCTAGAAGATAATATTTCTTTAAGGTAAGAACCCTTCAGTTGAGGATTGATCATTAAAGAAACTTATCTATATAGATGAATCATTTCTTTAGCTAAACATTTACTTGAATATCTGCTAAGTTACGATTCGGTAATAAAAACATTGACATTATGGTGTTTTTCTCAACTTATTGGAAATCCTTGCTCTACACTTACTGATATAAAAAGTACTATTCCAAAAATTTCAGCATTGTATTTCGTTCTAAAAACTTCAGCAACGGCAGCCGGAATACAGAGAAAAACAAGAGGAAATGTAGCAAAGAGCCCATAAATCCAAATC
>NW_013685852.1:0-4801 GCF_000517525.1 Limulus polyphemus | reverse complement strand
AATTCAATGAGACTAAAGTTTAAAAAACGAATAAAACATACAAGAACACTGAAACAACAGGTATATATTCTAAACAAGGTTTTTATTACACGTACGTATTATTTTGTCCTGATTTTATGTTAAGTTTATATTACTTTGCATATCCTTTTATTTCACTGAGTACTTACAAAATCGACTCATTAGATATGTGAGCTGAAATTGTTCGGATAATCCTTTTCTGTACCTAATATTGAATTATTTTAAACAGTCTCTAAAAACAGTGTTTTTTTTTAATTTTTTTCTAAACTATTTCCATATCTTTGAATATTATTACAGAGATGTATTTTCGCTTTACGTGTGCAAAGCAAACAATAGGCATGTTGTTTCTGCGGCAGGGATCGAGACCCGAATTGTATTTTATAAACCCTCTAATTTACCGCTGAGCCATAAAGACAGTATACACTTTATACAGCAAATATTATTTTAGTAATTATTAATAACAACACAAGTCACTTCGCTTTGCGCATTCTTACCTTGTAAGATTATTTGTCCTGAATTAAGCCCACAATCACTCGGTTAAGGGCATGAACAGCTCCAGCTACAGAACCAATGGTGGACAAAAACGTGTCGTCTGATATAAACGTCTGTCCATATGTCTGAAAAACAGTAAGAAAGTATTTTTGAAGTATAAAAGAGCATTTTTTCAACACTCCGGTGAGAGTGTCTCAACACAGTCCTAGTGTTGTTACTCAGTGTGTAACCACAAGTTCTAATTTTATATTAGATTTGAACACCGCAATTAATGTTTTCTTACATAAGGCTTTGGTTCCATGCCGTACCTCATGATAGTTTATGATGAGAATAACATTGAATTTTTTTATCTAAGTCGTCGTTTATAGAGTTATAAACTTTCATGGTTATAACTTGAAAGGAATCTTAGAAAATAAATTAATATCAAGCTCATAAACTTACCTTATAATAAACACTCACAAACACGAATGGATAACATGAACAAATACAAACTATAGATAAAAGGTAAAATTCTCGCATTTTAAGAGCTTCCTTTGGTGACAGATGAAGTTCAAATTGACCATCAGTGTGCGGTTGTTGGTCATCAACGTTCACATTTATTGGATCTTCTTCCAGTGATTCACATAATTTTTCGTTATTTATTGTTGTTCTACAGTCCATATCTTTCGTAATTGGTCCTTTAAGTTCTTTATTACACGATTGTCTTGACGTTTCGTACCATGGATATTGTTTCTTCCAGGTAAAAAAATTAATAAAGTTGTTTCTTAGATATAGAAACATACAATACAACAGAATGGAAAGTAACCGTACTAACGTTTCTTATTTTCTTCTATTACCTGACTAAAGAGACATTTTGAACAAAACTGTTTTCTTACAAATCACCACAGTTCCTATATATTAAACACTGGCTAAGCTTCTTTATATGAAAATGTAATTTCACCAATGTTTCTATATAGTAGTATAAACAGCTATCTTTACAGCACTGGTTCACATCTTTAAGTGTGTATCCCAAGATGTCAATATTTATACTGAAATAGAAAGTAACACTACACTTGTTAACAATAGCGGCCGAAATATTGAAGAAGAAACAGGTAAACCAGTATTATTGATAAAACGTATCTAGAACACATATAGTAGTGGTACTTACCGCTATTTTATAAAATTTACACTCATTACAAAAAGTATTGATAGGAGTAGTGAATCGTTTCAAAAAATGTGATAGAGATAAGCAAAGTACTTCTGCTGCCATCTTTTGGTAAAATAAGGAGTTAATTATCTTTCAGATTACTCTTCTTTAGAAATCATATAGGCTTGTGTTCATTATCTAACCGACATGCAGAAGTTAAACGTGCCATCATTAAGAAGATATATATCCAGAGATTCAATATGTGTGGTTACAACTGAATTATTTGTATAATCTGTTTGAAATTCAGCATATGTCCACACAAACCCTGCTATTCAGATTAAAAGAATCCCAGCTCGCTTTTTCGAAAACTGGCACTAGTAAATAAGTCGGACTTTGCAATCTAAAATTCAGTTAATAAACTATTTTAATAAAATACCTCTAACCTGATTGAGCTCTCGTGGTAATTATTGGTACATAAGCAGCCCAGTTAGTAGAATACCACCAGTAACATATCACATTATCAGAAGAACAAAACAAAAACAGGAACACTTTCTATAATTTTTATCTTTGTAAAAGAACCTAAAAAATAATGAAAATTTACTCGCTATTGAAAAAGTAAATTGGCTTATGAATTAATTTAATATTACACTGATGATGTTAAACAGCATTAGGTCCCCTAGTGGCACAGCAGTAAGTCTGAGAGGTTTTATGCTAGAAACTGGGTTCAATGCCCATGGTTACACTCTTCTCCCTCTCTTCACCCAAGATATTCTAAACATTTGTGACCAATACAATGAAACTTAAAAATAAAATAAAAAATCGAGAACTTTCTAAGCACCTTGTTTCTTCTCAACCATGATTTTAGAGTTTTTTGTGTTGCTTTCTAAAGACTTTAACTTTAGTGATGTAAATATTTTATGGTATATAATTAAGTATAACTTCAGACTATAATGCATAGGGTCTCGTGGATTACATATAATGATAAAACCTACACTATTCTCCCCATAATGGAACAGCCGTAAATATGCGGACTTATAACCATAGAAACCGGATTTCAATACACGTGATTGGCACGGCACAGATAGCCCATTGTGTAGTTTTGTACTTACTTACAAATAATGAAATAAACATAAAGTTAGTAATATATAAACTCATGGGTAAATGATAACTTCAATTCCCTATGTGATATAACATTTGTATCTTTAGAATACCTTACTTCAGTTTATTACCTAAAATATGATTTAGCAGTTTCAACAGTTAACAATTAACATTTACAAATCCCGTAAAGGTAATAAAAGAACAATGTATGACATATCTATCAAGCTATTGTACAGACTTCAAAACGTTTTTTTATTCAGGTTAGGAAATACTTCCATGAAAAACTAAAACCTAAGAACTTTAATTATTCTAATCATTACTCTAGGCCTTAAACGGTGCTTTGTGAGGAAATTAACTTACGTAATGTATGTAATGTATGTATGTTAGTTCAAGAAACATCATGTAAGTTTAAAGAAACTTGTAACTTACCCATCAGATGCTGTACGCTATTCATTTATTGCGTGAATTGCCTTTTAAATACGCAAACTAAATGTTATAGCATTTATAGATTTGGAAGTGTATTATATGAACTATATGGGGTGTAGTCATCAGTCGCAAGGTTCGGTATTTGTATCAACACACACACACAACGAATATACCATAGATGAACACGAATTATACAAACGTTTTGAGGTACAGATAAATAAACCTGGTCTACATCCTGGTGATAACTATATCTATATTTCCAATCGAGTAATAACTAGACCAGTCTCATCAAAGTTTGTACAAGTACAGTTGAATTAAAAAACTAAACAACTTTCCTCCAATTGGAAGAATAAAATAATTATATATTAAATAATAGTTTAGACTTTGATCTTGATATGTATATGTACATTTATATACTTTCAAGATTAAATCTGACAGAGAGAGTAACCGCCGAGCGATGACAGTTTTCCATATTCTTCAGTCGTTGGGTATGTTGCTAGTGATTATTTTGGAAAGTATAATTCCAAGTCTATTCCACGTAACGATAAGGTTGTTTGTTTTTATTATCTTGTGCTTCCCTATTCCTACAGTGTTTGTATTCTTTAAACACATACGTTCTTCGAGATAAATCATCAGCATTTCCAAAGTTCCGTTCAGGACGAAGTCTAATCTTGGTTAAACTTTTTTAAGTTTAATGAACAATCTTGCCACATTTCATAAAGCTAGATATTTCGGCTAGATCATGTAGAATTTAATTGTATTGCGAATTTTAGTGAGGTTAGAGTATTTCTTAGACTATGTTCTAACCATTGTCATTGTCTAAAATCATTCTCTAACATAGCTCATAATCTAAATAAATTATTTCAAAAACCCAAGAAGTTTCGTTGGAGTGCTGATTGTGAACAAGCATTAATAAACCAGTTCAACATCACAAATAGTATTTGATTGTCTACTATATCACGGCAATGAATGCTGCAGAAAGGAGTTGTTATACATCTTGGAAAAATATACTAAATTTAAGAGACATAAGTCATTTTTATTATTAACTGTATGGACAAAAATTCTAAAACCAAAGAACTTGGCGAACAATGAATAGATTCAGTCTAAGATGGATGTTTGGGCACTTCCTCTCTGCTAACAGTGTGCCCCAGGATATTCAAATATTGACGGAACAATTTACATTTCTTGGGATTGAGCTCAATGTTCTTTTTTCTCAAACAATTCAGAACTTTCATAAGCGTTATCAAAGATCTTCCCAGATGTGATTATATTATCAACTAGATGAGTACAATGTTCCAGGGTAGATCGGAAGACCACATTCAGTTACTCAACTAGATCTTCCAGACACATAGTTTAATCTAAATAGTAAAACATCAAATTGCCACAATCCATTATTTTACAGTAATGGCTATTTTCTCTCTACTTGCTTCGTTGATTTGCATAACCATATTGATACAGGTAGAACATTCAAAATAGAATAAATCCTTGACATCCTTCTTTCACCTCTTTAGTGTTCATACAAAACCTTGAGGATCAATTTTTCTTCTTTTTCTTCACAAGTACAATAAATGATGGACAGGAACTAGCACTTGGTTCTATCCCTCCTGTTTTGAATGTCGGGACTACATTTCCAGTATCAAT
>NW_013685851.1:0-1402 GCF_000517525.1 Limulus polyphemus | reverse complement strand
ACACCATAACAACACTGAAACTATAAATTCGTAAGGTTGTGTGAAATTGCTATTTCTTGTGGCTCTTGGATTTCTCTAAACGCATACAGATGAGACAATTTTTATATCCAAACTTCTAACACAGTGCAATTTAATTTCATATAAAGCACAGGCAGCTGGGATTGTTTTCTGTTGCTAGGAGATTTAAGATATGCCATAGAGAGGTGTACTTGTTACTACTTCTAAGGAATCCGGTAGTAAAAGAGATTAACTTCGAGGGTTCTAGTGTTCTTATGAAAAGAGAAAAAAACGCTTTCTTTCCTGTCCCTCTTCCCTTCTTGTACTGACGATGGGATAGTTTTCGTTTTAAGGCTTTCTTTTACTACCCTCCCTTTGGGTGCTCTAAGTATCCGTTTCGCAAGCAGTGCTTTCATTCTGTGTTTTCTTAAGTATGAAAAGAGGGGTGATTTCTGGTACCTTTCTATTTATATTCTAAAGAAAGCTAAACTCCAATTGGAAAATGAATCTTGAGCTTTGTGGGGTTTATGTGTGTGTCTACAGCCAGGATCGGGGCGGTTACGGCGGATTAACGCCGTAGTGAAATTCTAAGAATGGGAAAGAGAGCCATAAGAAATTGTGCCGCGAATCGCAGAGGAGAAAAAGAATGAGACAAAGAAAAAAAGCGAAAGAAACCCAGAGCTTAGAGACCCTATCTAAATACTAGGAGCAAGTCCCGAATAATTCTAAGAGCATCTCCTATGGGCACCTTTTTTGTAAACTTTATAATTTAAGTGATTCAGAAAATGTTTGCAGCTATCACGTTAAAAAAAAAGAAAAATATTTTCCACGTTATTTCAGTTTAATTAGCCATAAAAGTTTAGTAGCTTCGTATTCACTTTTGTTGGATGCTTAGTCAAAACAAGAGGAAAAGTATTGTGTTTTATTAGTATAAATATTTTCTACAAGAAAAAACACTTGTGAAGAGGTGTAAATAAACTTATCGTGAAAATCTTAAGGAGAAACATATAGTCGCAATCATGTATAACGTGGAAATTTTAAGGGGAAACATAGTTACAGCAGTATAGAACGAAATACTAAGGAGAAGCATCCAATTACAGCAGTATAGAATGAAATACTAAGGAGAAGCATCCAATTACAGCAGTATAGAAGGTAAAAATACTAAGGAGAAGCATCCAATTACAGCAGTATAGAATGAAATACTAAGGAGAAGCATCCATTTACAGCAGTATAGAAGGTAAAAATGCTAAGGAGAAACATATAGTTACAGAAAGAAAAAGGTCCATACGACGTGATCGAAAATAAATGACTAAAGAATCCAGTAAAAATGTTTCTGGTGAGAACGATTTCTTTCTATGCACACAATTCATTAAATAACTAGGGAGAACAGGTTAAACTTTGAAAA
>NW_013685850.1:1873-2369 GCF_000517525.1 Limulus polyphemus | reverse complement strand
GATACTGTGTACTGTCAATAAGAAGACACAAGATTTAACGATACTGTGTACTGTCAATAAGAAGACACAAGATTTAACGATACTGTGTACTGTCAATAAGAAGAGACAATATTCGACGATAATGTGTACTGTCAGTAAGAAAACACAAGATTTAACAATAATGTGTCCAGACAATAAGAAGACCGAAGATATAACGATACTAAGTACTGTCAATAAGAAGACACTAGATTTAACGATACTGTGCACTGTCAATAAGAAGACACAAGATTTAACTAAACTGTGTACTGTCAATAAGAAGACACAAGATTTAACGATACTATGTACTGTCAATAACTACACACAAGATTTAACAATACTCTGTACTGTCAATAAGAAGACACAAGATTTAACGATACTGTGTACTGTCAATAAGAAGACACAATATTCAACGATAATGTTTTTCTTACTGACAGTGCTCTTGTGTTATTGTTAAAACAGGACACATCAATAAGAAGAC
>NW_013685850.1:0-906 GCF_000517525.1 Limulus polyphemus | reverse complement strand
CAAGATTTAACAATAATGTGTCCTGTCAATAAGAAAACACAAGATTTAACAATAATGTGTCCTGTCAATAAGAAGAAACAAGATTTAACAATACTGTGTAATGTCAATAAGAATACACAAGATTTAACGATACTGTGTGCTGTCTGTCAATAAGAAGAAACAAGATTTAACAATACTGTGTACTGTCAATAAGAATACACAAGATTTAACGATACTGTGTGCTGTCAATAAGAAGACACAAGATTTAACGATACTGTGTACTGTCAATAAGAAGACACAAGATTTAACGATACTGTGTACTGTCAATAAGAAGAGTATCGTTAAATCTTGTGTGACAGTACACACTATCGTTAAATCTTGTGTCTTCTTATTGACAGTACACAGTATCGTTAAATCTTGTGTCTTCTTGTTGACAGTACACAGTATCGTTAAATCTTGTGTCTTCTTATTGACAGTACACAGTATCGTTAAATCTTGTGTCTTCTTATTGACAGTACACACTATCGTTAAATCTTGTGTCTTCTTATTGACCGTACACAGTATCTTTAAAACAGTATCGTTAAATCTTGTACTGTCAATAAGAAGAGACAATATTCGACGATAATGTGTACTGTCAGTAAGAAAACACAAGATTTAACAATAATGTGTCCTGTCAATAAGAAGACAGAAGATATAAAGATACTAAGTACTGTCAATAAGAAGACACTAGATTTAACGATACTGTGCACTATCAATAAGAAGACACAAGATTTAACTATACTGTGTACTGTCAATAAGAAGACACAAGATTTAACGATACTATGTACTGTCAATAAGAAGACACAAGATTTAACGATATTGTGTACTGTCAATAAGAAGACACAAGATTTAACGATACTGTGTACTGTCAATAAGAAGACACACGAT
>NW_013685849.1:0-1402 GCF_000517525.1 Limulus polyphemus | reverse complement strand
GTACTGACTAGATGAAGTAATCTACAATATAGATATACATGTGGTGACTAGTTGAAGTAATCCACAATATAGATGTACATGTGGTGACTAGATGAAGTAATCTACAATATAGATATACATGTGGTGACTAGATGAAGTAATCTACAATATAGATGTACATGTGGTGACTAGATTTACATCTATATTGTAGATTACTTCTGATAAAACATCACATAAAAAAGAACATCCTAATCTTGGTGATAAAACATCACATAAAAAAGAACATCCTAATCTTGGTGATAAAACATCACATAAAAAAGAACATCCTAATCTTAGTGATAAAACATCACATAAAAAAAGAACATCCTAAGCTTGGTGATAAAACATCACAAGTCAGACTTTATCAGCTTCACAATGTGTTATGATACAGTAAAACAAAACTGAAACCAGGTTATCATTACAATAAGTCCTTCATGGTTCTCCTCACTATCTATTATAACAATGTTAGAACTTTGTGTTGAATAAGTAACAAGTGGTTAGTTATTTTCATTCACTTGAGAGTATAATAAATATAAATATCTAAAGTGAATGGCAAGAGGTTAGTTATTTTCATTCATAATTAATATAAAGACACTTTTATAATTTCATATCTACTACAAAAACAAAGGATAAAAGCCTATTCTTACCTCCAAAAACTGATTTAAAGCTTTTTGGCAACGATGTAGTTGGTCTACAAGATTTCCCAATGTTGAGTTGAGTCCCGATATATTTGTAAAAGAAATCACCCTGTCATCCCTTGACAAGTTCTGCATGATACCCCTTGAAAAATAATTAAACAAATTGTAGATTACTTCAACTACTTACTACATGTACATATGTATTGTAGATTACTTCAACTACTTACTACATGTACATATGTATTGTAGATTACTTCAACTAGTCACCACATGTACATCTATATTGTAGATTACTTCAACTAGTCACCACATGTATATCTATATTGTAGATTACTTCATCTAATCACCACATGTACATCTATATTGTAGATTACTTCATCTAGTCACCACATGTACATCTATATTCTAGATTATTTCAACTAGTCACCACATGTACATCTATATTGTAGATTACTTCATCTAGTCAGTACATGTACATCTATATTGTAGATTACTTAAACTAGTTAGTACATGTACATATATATTGTAGATTACTTCATCTAGTCACCACAGGCCAGGATTTGGATGTTCTTTTTTATGTGATGTTTTATCACCAGGATTTGGACCTTCTTTTTTATGTGATGTTTTATCACCAGGATTTGGACCTTCTTTTTTATGTGATGTTTTATCACCAAGATTAGGATGTTCTTTTTTATGTGATGTTTTATCACCAAGATTAGGATGTTCTTTTTATGTGATGTTTTATC
>NW_013685848.1:0-1403 GCF_000517525.1 Limulus polyphemus | reverse complement strand
GGGATATAGTAACTTAATCTAAACTGTAAGATATAGTAACGTAATCTAAACTGTGGGATATAGTAACCAATGAGATATGTTAATGTTTGAACAAGACTGTTTTTTTTTCACCTGAGTTTTGTTTTTATTGTATTTCTGGTCTTAAACTTATTAAACTTTAATACTTGAAAAAATGAAATCGTTTTTAATTATTATATCCTACAGTTTAGATTAAGTTACTATATCCCTGAGTTTAGATTACGTTACTATATCCCACAGTTTAGATTACGTTACTATATCTTACAGTTTAGATTAAGTCTTATATAAAAGATATAAATGTGTGTTGAATGGATTCACTATCATAATCCCTTCAGCACACATTTCACTATCATAATCCATTCAACACATATTTCACTATCATAATCCATTCAACACACATTTTACTATCATAATCCATTCAACACACATTTTACTATCATAATCCCTTCAACACACATTTCACTATCGTAATCCCTTCAATACACATTTCACTATCATAATCCATTCAACACACATTTCACTATCATAATCCCTTCAGCACACATTTCACTATCATAATCCCTTCAACACACATTTCACTATCGTAATCCCTTCAATACACATTTCACTATCATAATCCATTCAACACACATTTCACTATCATAATCCCTTCAGCACACATTTCACTATCATAATCCATTCAACACATATTTCACTATCATAATCCCTTCAGCACACATTTCACTATCATAATCCATTCAACACACATTTCACTATCATAATCCCTTCAGCACACATTTCACTATCATAATCCCTTCAACACACATTTCACTATCGTAATCCCTTCAATACACATTTCACTATCATAATCCCTTCAACACACATTTCACTATCATAATCCCTTCAATACACATTTCACTATCGTAATCCCTTCAACACACATTTCACTATCGTAATCCCTTCAATACACATTTCACTATCATAATCCCTTCAACACACATTTCACTATAAAAATCCCTTCAACACACATTTCACTATCGTAATCCCTTCAATACACATTTCACTATCATAATCCCTTCAATACACATTTCACTATCATAATCCCTTCATTACACATTTCACTATCGTAATCCCTTCAATACACATTTCACTATCATAATCCCTTCAATACACATTTCACTATCATAATCCCTTCATTACACATTTCACTATCATAATCCCTTCAATACACATTTCACTATCATAATCCATTCAACACACATTTTACTATCATAATCCCTTCAACACACATTTCACTATCGTAATCCCTTCAATACACATTTCACTATCATAATCCCTTCAGAATCCCTTCAACACACATTTCACTATCATAATCCCTTCAACACACATTTCACTATCATAATCCC
>NW_013685847.1:0-1403 GCF_000517525.1 Limulus polyphemus | reverse complement strand
ATAGGTGGCGTTGTATAGATATGTTCAAATTAGCAGAATAACCGCTTTAGTTGAGAAAACGGTCATGAAAAGTATTTGCGTAATCAAGTTGCTACTGAAGAATTAAAACCACGTTAATGTGTTAAATATGCTAATATTTTGCAGGGAAAACCTATATGAACGTCAAAAACGTCATCACCCCCCCCCCAATAAATTGATTATTTGTAGGCTAAACTTTATATGTAGAAGGGTTAGAATGCTTAAAGTTCTACTACCAATTTCAATTCTGTTTAGAAACTTTTCGGGTACAATGTGATTATCTTGTAACAACGTATCCTCGTCAAATTGGACACAAATTGACCACTGATGGAAGGCCGCATCACGCTGCTCGTATGTCAAGTCTTTCTCTGTCTCTCGGGGTTACCAAGGTTTCGATCGTCGTCAAAAAAGTTAGATGTGTGCAAGGGAGGGAGAAGTGGAGAGATGGTCATCACAACCATGACTATTCTCCCTAGTATATGGTTCGATCTGCGTGTTTTTCTCTTTTTTTTGCTTATCTAAATAAATGTTTGAAAGTTGATTTGTTTCTTGAAAAATTTAATAAAGTTTGAAGCAGTAATAATGACAATAAGTAATGTTAAACTTTTTTTAAGTGGTAGAGATTTCCCCACGTCTGCTACATCACACGACCAATGAAAATAGTGTCTGTAGATCAAACAACAACTATTCCTTAAGTGTCAGCTCCGGGAATTTAATTTCCGTTTCTGGCGAGCTGGCGAACTAGATTACCCGTGGTCGGGCGGCCGGAAAATTGGTTCAACAAGGGCGTCAAGCAAAGCCGAATGCCAAGCAGTACAGCAAGCTGAGGGTGCGAGGCCACGTGCCACGTTACTCCACACAGCTAATCAATCAGCAAATCACACACTGGACTAAAAAATATTAATGGCCCTAAATTCTTGAAATCAGTAAGATTTTTTGTTGTACTATTTGCAAGAAAAAGTGTTTTTGCAGAACCTGAAAAAAAAAACACATACCTTCTTTCGACTTATAAGCACATCTTCTGTTCATGTTATACAATATACATATCATGAAATACACATCAACACAGCCCTCTCATTCATTAGTGTACAGTTTAGGGTTTAACAAAGCGGAAAAAATCAGCAGCGGAATGTTTTCGAAAACAACGTGGAACGCTTTCTCGTACATTCTTTAAAAAAAACAAAAAAAAAAACAAGAGGTTTTCGAAAAATTGAAAACTATTTCCGATAACGTATGTCTAATCAAAACCACCTTAGGTGTGAAAAAAACGGTGCGGCCAAAAAAAAAAAAAAAACGAAAAGTTAGACGTCGTGGACGGTAGTAGTTAAGTAAGTAAGGGTTCGGGCCGGAAACCCTAAACGTGTAAGTACGTACCTAACTTTATT
>NW_013685846.1:0-1403 GCF_000517525.1 Limulus polyphemus | reverse complement strand
AGACCCGTTATATCTTACCTGTTCAGTGACAGCATCTTCAGACCAGTTCTATCTTACCTGTTCAGTGACAGCATCTTTAGACCAGTTCTATCTTACCTGTTCAGTAGGATTATCTTTAGACCCCTGAACAGGTAAGATAGAACGTGTCAGTACCTTGATATCAGTTCTATCTTACCTGTTCAGAGTGTCAGTACCTTGATATCAGTTCTATCTTACCTATTCAGTGGCAGTACCTTGATATCAGTTCTATCTTACCTATTCAGTGTCAGTACCTTGATATCAGTTCTATCTTACCTGTTCAGAGTGTCAGTACCTTAACACCAATACGTGATCTCAAGTTTTAAGGTTAAGTGTGTTAATGGGATACTCTACCAACTACAGAAGAAGGGAGTATTTAAATATAATGCCGATGATATTCGGTGATATTCAGTTAAATCAAATAAACATGTTTTACTTTTATATAGAATTTCTTCCATAACTGGGATTGAAATTTTCTGAAAACTCCTAATAAATATCCTAATGTTTAGAAACAAGTCGTCTTCGTGTACCACAAATTGTTCGAGATTAAATTTAAGGAAGAAGTGATAACATTTAACAGAAAACTAAACTTTTATCATTTACGCTACATTACGTAAAATATAACAACATATTATGTATTACAGGCTGGTGGAGGTTTCGACAATGAAGAAATAAAACCACCAGAATCCATTCAAAATATCAAAAGTCTTGGATCGTCTTTAGGAATTATTCAGCAGCGTTTGATATCACTGCCGCCAACGGCTCCGTTTCCCTGGTTCCTCCCTTCAGCAACATTCTCCTGCCGTGACAAGTTCCCAGGGGGTTACTATGCTGACGTCAGTAGTGGTTGTCACTATTTCTTTGTATGTGATCGGAACTTAATACGAATGCCAATGCAGTGCAGTCCTGGGACTATCTTTGACCAACGAATCCTCACGTGTAACTACCCTTCTTATGTCGACTGTCCAAGCTCCGAGCTCTTCTACAACAATCAATTCACGTTAGGACCTGTGGGAGTACCGAACGTACCAATAGGTAAAACACGTGTTTGTTTCTTAGTTTACCTAAATGCTACCATTTGTACAATGGGTTAAGCATTGAGACCCTTGTGACGTATACCTAGCTTTGAACTGGGGACCAGAGTCAAAGCGACACAAGCCGCCTAAAGAGAACACCTTAACAGTATTGCGGTTATAACATACACAATGTCCCCTAACATATAATATACACAAGTGAAGTAATACCTAATACACATGTCCCCTAACATATAATCTACACAAGTGAAGTAATACCTAATACATATGTCCCTAACATGTAATATACACAAGTGAAGTAATACCTAATACATATGTCCCTAACATGTAATATACACAAGTGAAGTAATA
>NW_013685845.1:0-1403 GCF_000517525.1 Limulus polyphemus | reverse complement strand
CAGAACGAACACTACTACAATGGTCACTGCTTTGGCCAAACTAGTTAACACAACGAACACCACTACGATGGTCACTGCTTTGGCCAAACTAGTTAACAGAACGAACACCACTACGATGGTCACTAGTTTGGCCAAACTAGTTAACAGAACAAACACCACTACGATGGTCACTGCTTTGGCCAAACTAGTTAACAGAACGAACACCACTGCCCCTACAATGGTCACTGCTTTGGCCAAACTAGTTAACAGAACGAACACCACTACAATGGCCACTTGCTTTGGCCAAACTAGTTAACAGAACGAACACCACTACGATGGTCACTGCTTTGTCCAAACTAGTTAACAGAACGAACACTACTGTCACATATCGACTAATCTCAGTGTATATTTTTTAATTCTCACAAAACCCCGAGTTGTGCCGGACAAAATCGTTCATCAGAGAAAACAGCTAACAGAAAATATTTTAACAATATAATCTGTGATAGATTTTGAGAAAGATTTTAACTTTAATATATGCATATATTAAAAACTTGTTTGTTTGTTGGAGTTACGCAAGGGATATTCTAAAGAGAAGGCTAGGGAATACGACTCACTACAACAAAAAGTAGGATTGATCTTCACGTTACAACTACTCCACGACTGAAAGGGCGAGCACATTTAATGAGATTTTTCGAACCCGCTCATATTAAACGTATATCGTCAAAGCTGGACAGGTGGAGACAGAAATTAAACTCATATTAAGAAATATTGACAGGTTGAGACAGGTATTAAACGTACATCAACAAATCTGGACAGATATCACTCTTTTGGGGGAATCTTTCTTCCCCGTTGTTTTGAGAATGTCACACGTTGGTAAGGCTAATTTGTATTTCTTTAGTACCATTGATTTAACACAATAACAACAGACACCTTCATTGGCTGTTCCACGTTACATGGAGATCTGATCACACATCAGAGAAAGTGCAACCAATCGTAATTCACTACGTTAAGCCCCTCAAACACTAGTCTATAAACTGTAAGTTATTAAAGGAAAGTGGATACTAACCTTCAAATCTACAGCTTTGTTTAAATGATAAGTTTGAAACGTTTGTCGTTCTCCAGATACAGAAAACAAGACTCAGAGACATGATTATCAACTCCCACTAATAGCTGAATAAACGTATATGTAATTAAACATTTGTGTTTTAATAGTAAAAAATAAAACCATTCAATATTCATGTTTAAAATAATATTTTCCATTCTCGAAATATGTACATGAATCGTGGGCCATCCACTTTGTGGTAATGAAACTGAAACAAATAACAGTAATCAAATATATGAAAATAAATGCATTTTAAAACGTTTATGTTATTTTAGTAGTAAGAAATAATAATAATAATAAATTTTTGGATCATCTGATCTTT